>NW_028301596.1:36208928-36516071 GCF_987345545.1 Pholcus phalangioides | reverse complement strand
GTATGTCTGTACTGTAGAGTACTGCCAGGTAGTGAGATTTGTTTTTTTCCTACAATAAAAATTACTTCAATGTGAAAACCAAAATAATGGGGATGATTTTCACTGAGGCAGCTACATTGGTCATCGAGGTGGGACGAAAAAAGGCATTGTAGCACCTATGATATTCATCAATGTACGGAGTGGATAAGGCAGATATACTGCGCGCACTATGTGACAGGGACAATACGTCAAAGATATGGTGGCCCAGACTGTTCTTCGCGACGCTTGAAATAGCATATGTGTGCCAACGTTTATGTCATTTATAAAGAAATGCATGGAGAAATTTCACTACTGGCAATGGGACTCCAATAGCCCAAGGAAGTAGTCTAGTAAAGAAGAGAGGTCGTCCTGCTGTCAGCACCACACCCGAACAGCCAAAGAGAAGGGACAGTAATTCTTCTGTGAACGAAGAATTCAGGAAACAAAATCTAGGATCTCATTGGCCTACATTTGTTCAGCAGAGGTGAAGGTGTGGAGTGTGCTCCATTCGAAAGATACAGTCCAAACCATACTTAAAATGTTCATTTTGCAATGCATTTCTATGCTGCAATAAAAGAAAGAATTGTTTTTTCAGAAATATCATCTCGAATAGTGTAAATAGAAATGTCTGTGTTTAAATTATTTTTTCCCTTACATATTATTCATATTCCTGTCGGTATCTCTAAGTACCAGCTGCATGATTAATCACTAAAACACTGTAAAATGTATTTTACTCTTTTTTTTTTCCTAGGGTTACTCTTCACCAAAACTTATCTAATGATGCACAAAATACAATTAAAAATGGTAGACATTTTCACTTAGAGGTAAAAAAATAAATGTTTACGTCGAATCCAATTTATTCACAGCACCATACAAGGGATAATAAAACAACATAAGATTTTCATTCCCGATACCATCCCGCCATAAATAAAGATGGCGCCACCGTAGTTGAGTCCTAAAGCAAGAAATATACACCAAAGATAACTTTACAGATCTTCGAAGCACCGAATTTAAGGACTTTCATTCCCATTGAGAACCATTAGAAAAGAAATCACGCAGTTTTAGGTCAAATACGTAAGAAATTCAAGAATATAAGAAAACAAAGCTTCTTTTTTTTTATTTTCTTTGGAAAAGGAGTAAAAAGTGGGGGGGGGGATATATGGGGCAACACGAGATTGTCACATAAAAGTCTATACTTTCGTCTTCGAATCGGATCACGTAATGTCTATTATAACAAAGATTTCTCCGGAAAATAAAAAATACAATAATAACGTGAAAGAGAATACACAGGAAAAAGTTGAAAAAATGTAAAAGGAAAAAAAGTTTAAATCTTCGAGTTTCTATATGTATTTCATATTTCTTTTCCACAAAAATACGGTGAATAGAAACACGTCTAAAATAGATGTAATTTATTACACAAAGGGGATACCGTCTTCTTTTCCTGTATTTTTACACCAACGCAGAAGTAGGAGGACATATAATACCCTGCACCTTCCATTGATATCTTTGCTTTCTCTGTCGAAATATTTAAAGTCTTTGTACTCGTTTCAAATTTTGCATATTTTATTCTTTTTTTTTTTACTTTCCAAAAAAAAAAATGTTTAAAATATGTATATAAGAAAGATGGAGGTAAGAGAAGGGAATGGAATGGGATAGAATTTCATCGTGCGTTTGACATGGCGTGGGACTTCCGTGGTTGCGATGGCTTGTCACGCGGATAAGAACATTTTCTTATTCTCCTCTTCCTTATCTTTTTTTTTTTTTTCATTTTTATTTTGGAATGTTTCAAAGAAAATGGTGAAGGTGGTGAAGGGAATTGTTCTGTTTCTTTTCAGATTTTTTTTTTTTTTTCCTTTAAGAAAAATGGAAGGTTTCATGGGCTTTTATAAACGAGTCTGACTCGATGCGTGCCTTGTATTCCTTTTTTGAAAATTATTATTCTTACAAGGAAAAAGATGCCAAGATGGAAGAAATGCAAAGAAAAAACCCACATGTATATAAGTAGGTTTAATATTAAAAAGTAATTCCTCGTGGTTAAGTAAATATTAGCCGTAATATTCCAGCTTTCTGGGTTTTCTCATAAGAATAACGTTAAAAATTAACCACAAAATGTTTCTATACTGTTTGGAAATCCTGGTTACCTAGGTATCATGGAACAATAGCTGTTGATGATAAAGACATTTTTGTCGTAATATAATACCACCGTTTGTTAAGTTTTATCGAGATCTTGAAATAAAAAGTCATTCAGTTTTGTGTATACGAGGGTTTACTGAACCATAATTTGGCTTTATATACTCATGCGAAAGTTTGAACTTGGAATTTTGCACTGTATGGTCCTCCCATTCTGGTTAGAGCTAGTTTGGGATGTTAGTCGGACCCTAAGGCTAGTATTACTACTCACGGGAACCCGCTATAGCGAGTTTATAGCAAGCCAGGAAATAATTGGATTCGTTCCGGGCTGGAGCCCTGTCAGCCTCATATACGTAGGCAATATGAAAAATCCTAAAAACATTATTATGCTTAGAAATGAGTGTGGTAGTAACGTTGATGAGTGCTGTCAACATAATAAATGTGATGTTGAAATGCATGTATTTTCGTAGGATGTTGGTTTACTGCTCATTACAGGCAAAGAGTAGTAGTCCCCGCCGTTGTCGGTTGTAAGTGTAGAGAAACCCGGGTATTGCAGCTATTGACTAATAAAACTCAGGAACCGTATGAAAAATAGAAGTTTGTAACTTTTCCACAGAACTACCCTATTTTGACCTAGATGGTTTCTAAAATGGCGGATGACCAAACTGGGAATATATTTCATATAATCATTATTTCGTTCCAGAATAACGGGTTAGAAATCAGATATTGTACAACGAAAATAATAGACACTCCTGTTGAAAGACAATGTAATTATTATCATGATGAAATAAGGTAAAGCAATTTTTAATGTGTATTGGAATTAATCGTTAATTTCAATAAAAATTAAGGGAAAAATTCAGTATTTTCCAAATATTTTGTGAATACATTTTCCTCCTTTCTTTCCGTGTATAACGGCTCATTATTCATAAAAAAGATAGTGTCAAGAAATTTTTTAGAGATATGGCGGATCCGAAATGAATATTAAATGCGTTGATTATGAGGTTCTGAGACAGAAATTTCCATGTTTGTTACATTACGTGCCATCATCGTTATTATTAGAAGTGATACGCATACATATATTTTCAGTTTCATTTAGGGAAGAGTGTTTACAGAGCTTATATCTATCCACTTTACTCCACAAAAGTCCGAGAAAAGACTAAAAAGGCGTTAGCGAAGTTGTAGTAGCAGCAAAGAGAACATTCATTATTCACGACGGCAGTGGATTTAAACCACATGAGCTGTTTCAGTTCAAGAAAACAAAAAGAAAACTCCAAAAAAAAACCTAAATAAGAAACATTTTCCACTTGTTTTGGGGAGAAAAGCACTTGAAATTGTTTTAAGACGCGCCTAAGACTTTCTTTTTTCACTTTATATATATAAACAGAGAATTCCATTACAAAGTATACGTAAGCGTTACCGTCTTCTATAAGTCTAGACGTTTCTTAGTCGTTTAAGTTTGGATAACGCTAAGAACTAAGTTTTTAAAATGTTTGCGTAATTTACTTTGATTTTTTTTCTTCTTCTTGGTTCTTTTATTCTCTATGTTCTTATTTTTTGAGCTCTGTAATATTTTTAATTAAAATTCTGTGTGCAATAGATTGAATGTTACATTTTTGTAATCTGTCTATCTATCTATATATATATGTTACTGTCATAACCCGAAGTTGGCCATTTCGTGAACTGGCCAGCCCAGTTGACCCAGCCAATATCCGAAATTCGGGGTTTCGCTGGGAAATCTCCAGCGATTTTTTTTTTTTTCGAGTTTTCTTTGGTTATCATTAGCCCTACATGTCGATACCTGTATATCCATATATCGATCACTATGATTCGGAGTCATCGTTGCGTTGGCGTATTTTTTGTGTGATAATAATGGCTAATTATAATTAGTCGTACTTAACCATAATCATAATGGGTAGCCATGGGAACCCTAACGATCAAAGGGACTCGAATATCGATATCGTAGTGATTCATACATAGGGATGTATTGGAATCGACATAGAGCCGGCAAACTTGAATTTCGGACATTGGCCAGATCAATTGGGCCGGCCATTTCGATAAGTGGCCAAATACAAATACAACGCCAAAACAGGCAAAATGCCCAACGAGGTGGTTGAGAAAAGATGCTCATAAAAATATGGATGTCATATGTTTCAAAAATATAGCAACCCAATTAAAAGTGCAATTAACAACTTCGGGCTTTGACAGTACCATATATACATATATTGAAACAAGTTGGGAAATAATTTTTAGGAACTAATAATTATCTGGTGATTATGATAGATATTTTCTTGATTATGACTCATTATTCATCGTTCCATGAATCATAACTAATAAGAAACTTATATTGACAAAAAAAGTTTAATGATTCTGGATAATTTATGTTTGTTATGAAAACGCAGAATCAGCAATAAAAAGTCAGGATTATATACTATACCAGCGTTTCCTTAACCTTTCTGAAAACAAGGACCAATAAAATGTCCGAAACAATTTGACGGATGACCACTTGTGTCCCGTGTTACGGGACACACTCCTGTAATTCTCGTTAAGATTTTTTTATGCATTTGTCCCGTTTTTTCAAAGATACTTATTTAAATTTGTAACATCTTATCAAGTCGTGAATGCACAGACTTTTCATAATATAAATTTTATTATGATAATTATGGCAAAATTATGAATATTCATCTCGCATATTTGCCAGGTTTGACGTTTCGTTCTATATATTTTTCGAATTTTAATAACGATTGGGGTGATTGGGCCTAATTCTGACAAGGCTATAGATGAAAATTGGCGTTGTGCCGTATTTTACGGATTATCATTTAGGACCCACATTTAACGAATTTCATTTTTCCTAATGAAATATGGTCATTAGATCATTTGGATGATTTTTTCGTGAAATGCGTTTTATTTACTGCGATTTGTAGCAACCCTTCATCTCCACACCCTTCAGTGATATTAGCAGTAATTAGAAAATTGCATTTATAGCAATAAATTGCAATTCTTGGCAAAATTTAGTGACATCCCGTACTTATGATCGCAATTTCGTGAATTTTCTTCGATGATGTATGGTGAAACTAAGTATGAAGGTGTAATTTTTTTATTTGAACCCATTTGGATATTACTAATATCAGTTACAACGGTTGAAAAATTTTATCAAGTCTGCATGCGGACCACCTCTGGTCCGCAGACCAGATCGAGAAACCCTCTCTACTATACAATTAACTTTAGTTGCCGTTTGAATCATAGGAATTCTCAGAAGGTTATGTTCATGTTACTGCCAAAGCCCGGAGTTACTGCGGCCACTTCGCGAATTGGCGAAAGAGAGTTTTGGCCAAAGACCGATTTGCTGAAATCGAGCTTAATTGCCTTAATCACTAAATTGCTTTCTGAATTTTTTTTTTCGGGATGCCGCGGTTTTTATCAGTGAATTTGCGTTATGTCCAGGTTTTTTCAGGACTTTTTTCTCGATTTCTCAATCGCACGATCTGACCACTCTATCCCATGCCCGCACTTGCCACCCGGTCCCGTACCGTAAATCGACTATGATTCTATGATAGTGGCGAATTGTAACTTTATGACTTTTTTGCGACACGAACAACACGGAAAATCATAATTAGTGTTTCGACTAGATTTAGATTTCTAATTGGTCACCACATTATTTAAAAATTTTTGGTATTGCTCCCAAAATTTTGATGCACACATATATATACACAGGGTGCATAGTAAACAGGGGGGTATGACATTTTACTGGGAACCGTTGGTTCTATAGGTATACTTCCGATTGGGAAAAGTATCCAAATAACGTCTAGTACTCAGATATGCCATTAATGTTGCAAGAGATTGTATAGTTATTACAATAAAGCAAAAATTAACTTTATATAATCCCCAAGTGCCCCAAAACCCGATTGTAAAGTTGTTACCATGTCTCCCCTGATGCCAACGAAAAAAAAAATCTCCTGTTTCTAAGTGCAATATTCACTGAGATTTCGAAAAACGGATTGAATTCGAAAAACGCATGAAAGTTGGAGGAAAAACAGCTCTAAATGCAGAAAAAACGCTTTTCCCGCATTTAAAGCTGGGGGTCTTTTTTGCCAAATTTGTTCCGCTTTTCGAATTCGAGAATATCTCAGTGAATATTGCACTAAGAAATGTGGAATTTTTTTCGTTGGCATCAGGGGAGAATGGGCAACAACTTTATAATCGGATTCTGGAGCACACGGGGACTGAATCATTTTATTATATAATATAGCCCCTTACAACATAAATGTCATATCTTAGTACTACACGTTATTTGGAAAATTTTTCCAACTGAAAGTGTACCTCTAGGATCAACGGTTCGCCAGTAAAATTCCATACACCCCTATTTGCTATGCACCTCATACATGCCATGTAACTTGTGATACCCTTTACGTAAATAAATCTATTTGTTTCTAAACATTTTCAGTCTAAAATAAGAAAGTAAATCCATAATGTTTCTCAAAAAATGAAAAATATTGAATAGGGCATCTTTGTATAATTTCAAGTTACAGGCGCTATCGGGCATGTAAATTTGTAGACGTAAAATTGTCCAGCCCTGGTGTTCGTTTAGCTATCTTGTTCTTGACAGTTCCCCAATATAGATACTCAACGAGAACCTATCCATACTTAGAATAAGACAACCATAAGTATTCTTTATGGGCTTTGTATAATATTTTATCATGTATATGTATTGTTTGTAATTGCATTTTTAATTGGGTTGCAGTATTTTTGAAATATTGACATCCATATTTTTGTTACGGACATCTTTTTCTTAGCCACCTCGTTGGGCATTTTACCTGTTGTGGCGTTGTGCTTGTATTTGATAGAGAAACACTACAGCGGAAAACCTATAAGCATGGATGAAACAATACTCTTCAATACGGTAATCTTTCATGTACGATGATAAAATACATTACAGGTCCATCAGCTATGATTGTTTCACGAAAGAATAAATTCAAGAATCTCATTTTATGCACGATGTGTGGTCGATACTTCCAGCATCTTAACGTTGTACTATTCGCCCCCCTTCTTACTGGCTCCCCCCGACTGCTCTAACAACCGCCATCTTTTTCCTTTCCTTTTACGACTCAAGGAAACTGCATATTTTAATAAGGACGCAGAAGCACTTCCGCTGAAATTTTCCTCCCAAGAAAAGCTACAATAACTCTCCGGAGAAAGGAAGGAAACAAAAGACGACGATTCCAACAGTAACCTAAAAGATCCCGGAGAAGAAGGAGAAGGAAAACGGAGAGGCTAAAAACCAAGATAAGGCACACACACACATATTGTAGCAGCAGCAGCAGCAGCACAGAAATGCTTTGCCTCTTGTTGGGAAAAGAAGACGAGGAGGAGCCTTCGAAACTTCAGGAGTTTTACGGGCACGTCTCTCTCTTTACCCTTCTCTCCAGGACCGTTGATGATGACGATGGTGAGGCTTATACGGTGGTGGGGGAGGGGGGGATAAGAACAGAGGGAGGACCGGGACAAGAGGCCATGGTGGTGGTAGCGGCGGCAAAAGTCCTCTCCACATTTGCTGATAAATGTCAGAGGCACACCGCTTCGTCGCTTTCTGCAAAAGTCAGCGATTTTCGTTAAGATCCTCAAAAAGACGTCGTCGGATGTTGTAGGGAGCAAAGAAAGGGGACAGAGCGAATTTTCACCAGGAGACTCTTCATTCCCAACATTACCTTTATAGCATCTTCCTTCACACACACACACATATCTTACCTTTCACAGATAAGAAGAAGCGAAATAAAATGAAAAATAAGATGTAATTGGGAATCAATCTCATTTTTTTCCCCTTTTTCCTTCCCACTTACACAATCCTTTTACTTAATTCAAACGAAGATATCCCTGATCCAAGTCCAAGGGAACTTTAAGCTTCTTCTTTTTTTTTTGAAAGACTTCGTTTAGAGTATTACATAGCACCGATATACGATGAGAAAAGTGGAGAGCATCGGAAAAGATTTGGGTTAATTTTTTTCCTATCTTTCTTTCTTTGCTCCATGGAAAAAGGATTTCTGTTCGAGTAGATGAAGTGCTGGAGAAAGGCAAAAGAAAAAGAGGAAAAAATCCAGAAGATTCAAAGAAATTTCTCTGAAATATAAGACGTCGCAGGAAAGAAAGAAATTATCGATAATTTTTTGTTTTTTACAGATTTATTCACTTGTGTATCCATCGAATAGAAATGATTCCTATCTCCGTTTTCTTGTAATTCTGAGGAATACGAATTCTATTTAAAAGACACGTTCTTTTTTTTTTCTCTGTCTGTCGATCTCTGTATATATCTGATGCAGCCAAGATCCGAAGTTCGGCCAATTCGCGAAGTGGCTGTAGATCTCTGGCAAGTGTTCGATGTGCTGATGTGAGACGGCGTGGTAGGTGCCCCATATATTTTTTTTTATATCGCCAACGTATAATGCATGGCCATATGCAGTAGCTGTATTGGATAGCTCATGGCCCCTCTCCACATCCTCAAGCACGGCCCTTGGTCTGGGATCTTTGCCGGGCTCCTAGACCAAACCTTTCACGCCCCCTTCCATAGTTAATTTACTGTGTGAAAAATAAAAAATAATGAGCATCGTTCCGTGCCACAGGGCTTGAGCCATGTCAGCCCCCACCCATGTGGGGCCAATGGAATAGCTTCATATGACAAGAGAAAAAAAAAGAATTTCGAGAGAAAAAAGTATTTATACAGGGTGTCCTGTAAGTAAGTGGTAATGTGGCCTTTATCTCACTAGCCGTCCGTCATAGAGGTATGATCCTAAAGTAAAAAAAAAAATCCTCAAAAGGCATTCAAAAATTACCCTGTACCAGATTTGAGAGTGAAAATACAGCGTGTCACAGAATAAAAAATCTAAATTTTTAAACAGCCCCCTTGTTTTCTAACTTCTAATTGGAAAGTTGTTGCCCTGTGTTTTCTGAGTCCAACAAAAGAGATCCTACGATTTTAACTGCAATATTCACTGAGAAATTTTAGTTCAATAAAGGGAGAAAATTTGGGAATTAACAGCAAAAACTTATGGACTTTCCTCTCATTTATGCTTTCCTTTCACAATTATTAGCCTTTGCAAAAAAGCTTCGACGGCGCTCAAGATCCCCCCTCCCCTCATTGAAGGAATAAGCAGATGACAACCAGTAACGCATTCATGGCTTTTCAGCCTGTGGACTACACAATTTTTTCCGCCCTTCTTCCAATCTAGTCTAATTTCCTAGACTACTGGTTTATTTGAATTCGCCACCCCGTGCTATAAACCACTTGGCCTCCCCCTGCAAACTCCCGTAAGTAAAACTGTGTCTATAAGTCGCTGTTTTGGTCACTCAAATGCTCGCACAATATTTGATCAACCGCATGCTTGCACTCTGTTTTGATCACTCACATACTTATACACACTCTAGGACACTCTTTTGCTTGCTCACTGACAGGGTTCCTTACTGTATGGGCCACTTGCACGTTTACTTACACGTGTTCTAGACTACTTTTTTGATCATTCACATGCTTTCACACCCTCTAGTTCACTCTTTTCAGCATTCACATGCTTGCAACTCTTTAGGTCATTTTTTGACCACTCCGTGATTCAGTCCCTAGCTGTCTAGGCAGATGCGGATTTATCATGTCCCCCACATCCAGCAGCAGGGCCCCAAGGTTGATCATTTTTTGGGATACCCAGGCTGGAAATTTTACGGGCCCTTCTATAGGGAATTTTAATGGATGAAAAGATTAAAATCATCCCAGGCTCCAGGGCTGGAGCAATGCTAGTCCCACCCTTGTGGGAGCCGTGGAATTTATTGAGGTTTACACAAGTTTCGCCGCGCTTCTCCAATTCTACTAATCTTCTGGAACACACTCATTCCTCAAATTTTCCGCCGTTCTGAACCTGCCGCGTTGAGCAATAGCCAGCCAAGCCGCCCCCCCCCCTCCCGTAACTACACCACTGATGATAACGTCTACAGCAGATTCCAAGAACTTTGCTGTACAGCCCGTATATTTCCAGAAAATATTCTGCAGTGTTGAGTAAAAATTTATAGAAAAGGGCAGAAAATACCGTTTAATGTTTAAAAGTGAGTATGTTTAATAAAAAAAAAATGGCTGTAATAGATCAGGTAACACATAAAAAATACAGTATTTAGGGACCGAGCAGCACTGGAAGAAGGCGTGCGACGAATGCAATAATAATGAAGAGTAAATGGGAGGGGAAAAAAAAGTTGGACACACGGGTGAGGAAAAATGACCAATGGCTTAACGTTGGCTCAAATCGAAACAACAATAAATAATACAAAAACGTATCGCTTTGTGGACACCGACATGAACAGAACAAAAAAAAAACTTGGGAACAGAAACTACGGAAGACAATTTTACAACGTACGATATCAAAAAGAAATATATAGTATAAAAAGAAATACAGCTATATTGTGTGAGGCCTCGCCAGAAAGATAGGTAGAAATGTCAAGGGACGACGAACCGCGGTCCGGGATTTTCCAGGAGTCGATGAATAGAGTGCTCTCCTCGTTTTTTGTCCCTTGGCTTCTTCTCTATGTACCTTTTGTTTTGTTTATCTTTCATGCCCCGTATTACTGCTTCAAGGATTCCGTCTCCTAAAATTTTAAAATTCCTCAGGGTATGGACGGAACTTAATTATCGAGGATATACGAGGAACGACCTGTCATACAGACAAATGCTTCTACAAGGTATCAACGAAAAGCATGTACTGTACTTATTTGAAAACGCTACCTTACCTGAACATGATCTCGTCCCTATAGAAATGTGGTTCATTTTGAAAATCTCAATTTCGCCGTTAATTGAAGGATAGATTTTCCTGACCTGAACGGTGTTTTCTTTTATAATATGCTCTTAGGGGGAAGGGGGTGCACAACCACTGGCCCGCAGACAAAATGCGTCCCGCCAAGGTGTTTCATCCGGCCCGCGAGAGGTTTTTGTTCCGGTGAAACAAATTGTCAGAGACAAGTAAAGTTGCTAATTACTGCCAAAAAAAAAATCCTCAAAGGCAATTAAAGTAGCCAATTAGAGCCAAAACAAAATATCAAAGTAAAGTAAAAGTTGCCAATTAGAGCGGAAAAAGTTGTCAGAGGCATGTAAAGTTGACACTTACTGCCAAAAAAATCTGTCAAATTTAAATACCGTTGTCCATTACAACCAAAAAACTACAGCTAAGAAACTTTCAAATACAGGTAAATAAACTTGCCAATTACAGCCAAAAATTGTCAAAGAAAAGTAAAGTTCCCTACTATCGCTAAAATTGCTGAAAAATCACCAATGATACGAAATAGAGATCTACTGCAAGTTGCAATGAGATAAACATGCAATTCAAATGAAGTTTTTGAAAAACTGTACGTTTGACAAGTATGTGAGATAACTGTACGCACATGACAAAAATTGATTACAATAGCGCGGGAGTGCGTGTGTGTGTGTATTTGTGTAATAATAATAATAATAATTTGATTTGTGAAGTCATTTGAAAATAATCATAATTAAAAAACAAAATTCGACTAAGCCTCGTTCAAAGTAAGGGAAAAGATGGGACATAATTTATAAAAAAAATTGGGATGGCCAAAATTTTGGGAATGCCCCGTAACGTGGCATATGGTCATCCTATATATACTTGTTTCAGGCCCGCGAGTGGAAGAAATGTCACGTTTCTGGCCAGCGGACTGAAAAGGTTGTGCACACTCCTGCTCTTAGGTTTGGGTCTAGTAATGCCACAATAAGCTAAGGCCATCCTCGCATGGAGATACTGATGTTGCCTGGATACTAGAAGGTTCGGTATACGAGCATTAGTGATAAACCAACCTACGGAAAACTTACGTGACTGGTTAACGAGACTGAGACTTGATATGCTACTTTTCTTCGTGTGAGGTAGGCCTAATTACCTAAAGAATTTGAATCTATTAACTCTTTCTCGGTAATTGGGTTCAGCTAAATAGACACCATTTGCTGCCCGTTGAAATAGAAGGTTTGACTTGTATCTCGTATCTCAAACATCCAATTTCGAGAAAATGTATCCATATCTTATCTCCTTTGTTTTTCCTTGAAGAAACTTCAGATGCCAGAGAAATAACGCCATGTAAAACAAACATGTTGGGTGCTGTTCCGGGAAAAAGATGCTCTCTCTGATCATGTGAAATTCTATCCGACGAGATTGAGTGATGACTCAATTTTACGAATAATATGCGTAGGAAAGTCTTAAAATCGCAACACAATACTCTGACGTGAAGTGGGACCACATCACGTCAGAGTGCTGTGCAGCAGCCTTTAGTCCTATTCAAGATGTCGTTCTGGCAATATTCCCAAATTGTCGCGCGGTGGTTTCATTGTTACCTTACAGATATCCATGGTCTTCCTGAAAGGAGAAGTGTACGTGGGAGGTAGACAAATCTTTAGCTTTAAACCATATTTTTTGATTATTTTTCACTATAAATTTGAAAACATAAATTAAAAAAGAAAACTCAATTTAGACTAGGACTGCGATCAACAATATTATGGGCGGGGACAATGCTAATTATTGGGATCGACGTTGCCGAAGAGGGTTTTAGCCCCTTAGCTGGGAAATATGTTTCAGAAAAATGCATCGAAACTCTAATCATATATGATAATCTACGAAACCTTAATAAGTAGAATGGAATTTGAGAATTTTTCCTCTCTTTCTGAGGAAATACAATTTTCTGTTCCCGAAGTCCCCAAATTGTCTGGAATCCTGAAACTTTAGCTAGTTGGTAATCGACCCTTAAAACAGGTTGAAGACTCCTGGTTAGACCTTTTTACGGTTTTATAAATTTCACTCATCCGCATTATATAACTAGTACAGTGAAAACAACCTAACTCTCTGTAAAACGGTAATTTTTCGACTTTTTTCCCGATTTTGCGCAAGTAATAGTTGCTTCCTCCCACCAACAACAGCAAACAACCGAAGAAGCAAAAAATCATTTTCCTATTATTTACACTGTACACATATTTTTTTAACCCCAAACTGAAGAGGGGAAAAACTATTTCAAACACCCTTTTTCTCACTTTCTGCTATCAAAACATGAACAAACGCTGCCTCCGTCCACTGGCAGTCAACCTAAGTTGTTGGGAATGGAAAACATGTTTTACGGAGAAGCAGAATTTAGAGCTTATTGGGCTCGCCGTTGCCCACAAGAGGGTTTTATCCCCTTATTTGGGGAATATGTTTCAGAAAAATGCATCGAAATGGAAGCCTATTTTCCCCTTTTCAATTTCTTGCATTATATCAATAATATAGATGAGAATAAAGATTTTTTTCTCGTCACAAAAATATCAAGTAAATAACCGCTGCGATGTTTGAATCGTCATCTTCATCCAGTCAAGTCTTTCATTCATATTTGCATATCAACGATTAAGTTGATATCCGATCCATCATCCATTTATTTAGGAGGAGTCACCCTTGAACTTCAAGATAAGGGAGCTACCACTAAATGAGGGAACTAGATTAGACCCGCGGATATATGACAATTAGTGAACCAAACAGTCTTATATGTGAGCAAATGAGTAGGAGTCCAACAAGCTCGTTGGCGTGAGTTATGGGCATCTTTTTATCAGCCACCTCGTTGGGCATTTTGTCTGTTGTGGCGATGTTTTTGTATTTGTATTAAGCGGGCTATATGATTATGTGGGGGAACAATCCAATTGCCATTTTACAACGTAAGTATAGTTTGAATATTGAAAACAATCAATATTAATTGAGCTTCTCGAATAAATCAGACATCAAAAATGGAATGAAAATTTTATTCAATTGCAATGTATGATTTTTACTTTTCATTATGAAAGCTGGTTAGTCTCTGTTGAGCCAATAGAGGACGCTAACCAGAGAAATAAAATAATTAAATATACGTATATATTGAAAACAACTTGAATACTTAGTGGTCAGCAGTTATTATTTACTTGGTGCCGCAGTGGTGGTCGAGTGGTCATAGTGACGGACTCGCATCGCCGGGACCCGGGTTCGAGCCCCACCGTCGTACAGTGGTGGTCGGCTGAAGTTGGTGTTCTGTGGTTTCCAACTTCGAGGAGCAAGTGCGAGCCGATATCCCCGTTAAAAAGTCTCGCCACAGAGAGCAGCAGTCCTACAAACAGTACAAATATTCAGTCACTACACATCACTCACTTCACTTCTGAGATATAGATAGCAGCACTGAAAAATCATACACAACACCAGATACGCACTCAGACTGTTAGGTACACGCACTTACACTTCCGGCACAACTCACTACGTAGTAAGAAAAAAAATATTTACTTGGTAACATATTCTAAATTAATTTTGAATGTTTCATTCAATAAAAACATTATGTGTACAGAGGTTGATGTGTACTAACAGTTGATGAGTGAAGCGTAATATTCGATTAAGCGGGGAAAAGTAGTTGAAATTATCATATTTAATGGCACAGCTTTAGCATTATCTCTATGGGAGAAATTTTGGTGCCGAAGGATTATATCCGTTTAAGCGGGGCATCTGTTCATCCGTTATCCGATCAAGCGAGAAGAGAGACCGGTACCCACTTCTCTCAGTATCTACAGTAACAGCCACAGTTGGTCAACGCTGAGCAACACCAAGACTACAAGGGGGATATGAGAAAAATAAATACAGGAACACGCAATAATAAAAATTCCCAAGAACAAAATAAATACAGAGAACACAGAAATGAAATATATATATATATATATATGAGCGTATATATCCCGGATGAAATTTCTCCGTTCATTTTTCTCATCTTCTCCACTAAGTGAGTTGAAGGATAAGTAAAAAACGAGTAAAAAAAAAACATAAAAAAACCGCTCAGTGATTCTTGAACCGTGTAAAAAAAAAGACCTTAAAGAAGGAAAAATTCAGGAAAAAAAAAAAACCAGGAGAAAAGCGTTTTGCTAGGAGACAGCTGTCGCTTCCAGGAACATTCATCTTGGAGACGTTCATGTCCTTAGTAGATGATAAAAACTGAAAAGAGCTTAACAATTTTATTGCCTTCTTCTAAGCTCCAAGAAGAAGACCGACTGTCAGAACGAAAGTTCTTGGATGAGAAGAAATTATTTCTTCGGCACATCGTACTTGTACCTCACTGGTTATTCTCTCTCACTCCAGAATAAGAGAAAGAAAAAATTATATATATATATATATATATATATATATATATATATATATATATTTCTGGAGTAATATAACTTCACTCCTAAAAAAAAAAATTGTCCGGAAATAAAATCCGCAAGGCGCCAGTGTTTTAAATTCTATTATCGGTCCTGTCTAGTACTGGGATGTATTGTGTGTAATAGCGTTAAGCTTAAAATAAAATCGTTGCTTGTGTATATACAGTGGCGTGTTTACGGGGGGGGGGCGTTCTTGACTGGCTATGGCACAGGGCGGCAAGGTTTGAGCGGGGTGGGGGGTTTTTAGGAAGGAGTGGTCAAGAGAATTAGACTAGAACGAGAGAAGAGCGGCAAAAACCATTAATCTATATCCGCCTAAAGATCGGAGGTCAGTGGGTGGCCAAACGAGTGACCAGTTTGCAAAACAAAGCGAGTGACTAAAATGGTGACCAAGTCAGTGAGAACCTAAAGAATTTGTAAGAATGTGAGTGACAGGAAGGGTCGGTGAGTTAGTTTTTAATATGAAAAAACAAAAATAGAATTGTGTCGGGACCTCAGTCAGCGCCAAATTTGTGGATGCCATGAATAGAGAACAAGGGGCCAAATTAGTGAACTATAAAGTTTTCAAATATGATGAGAGCGATCAAAAAAGAACCACCAGAGAGATGTGGAAACATGTGAGTGTCTTCGAAGCAAGCGTATTTACAGGGGGCAGGAGCTAAGTGGGTCCATAACAAAAGGTGACGAATTCGAGGAATGAGTAGCAAGAAAATTAGGCTAGAATTTGAGAAGGGAAGCAAAGTTTGTGTAGCCCGCATGCACTAAAAACCATAAATCCGCCTCTGTGTGTGTGTGTATTTGCACACACAGTCGAGTCACGTTATTGTGCCCACCACTTCTTTTTTTGGCAGCAACCGTGTGTATAAAATGGAATCATTGAGCATTGAAGTGTCGCTAGTTGCCTTGATGAGTGATTATATATATATATATATATATATATATATATATATATATATATATATATATATATATATATATATGATGAGGCCGATTAAGATTCAGAAGTTTATGTGGAGAACAAGTCGATGACACTCGTTTTATATAGAGATACACAGTTTATATATACAACAGTCAAATTTCAGTCCGTTATGTATACGAAGCCTTTCTCGCTCATCCCGCAGACCTGCGTCTGTTTTACCTCAGAAGATGCCCGCCACAGATGTGAGCGAAACGTTAGGAAGAAAATGGCTTAGACCATGGCCAAATAGCCCGGAAACCACTTGCAAGTAATAAAGAATGATGCTTTAATTACAGAATTTGTGTCTCTTGTTTGTTTCTAGAATTATGATACTAAATATCATTCATATCAGTTGCTATCTTTCCCATGCTAAATGAGATGAGTTGCACTTTTTTGAATTTTGATATATATATATATATTTCAATTCAGAGTAGAGAGATTTCGGTAAGTTCCCAGTAGTACAATATGGTAACAAAATAAATTCAAGTAGGTCGACAGTGTTCCAAAATATTGTCTCTCGCTTAAAAGCAATCATTTATTTTTATGATGCAAAGTAACCCACTCCTATAGGTTATTTTGCAACAATTTGAAGTGTGATGACTTTTTATGACAATCGATTTGTTCTCACATTCTCTTAGAACATGCCGAAATAATTTTCAAAACTCACTTCACATACCTGGTATACTTGGTATGAGTTTTTCCAAATGAACTATCAAAAACGGTTCAAAGTGGTCCCATGTTACGGTACTCATTTTGCAAGGGGTTGTACAGTTATTGAAAAAAACATTTTTATACGGTAATCCTGTCCTCAAAGTCCCAATTATAAAGTTGTTGCTTTGTCATTCCCGCACCCAAAAAAAAGGAAAATTCCATATTTCAAAGCGCATATTCACTGAGACATTTTAATTTTAAAAAAAGCATTGAGAAGTTGAGAAAGAACGGCATAAACTAATGGTCAACACTGCTCCCCCTCGTTTTTACGCTGTTTCCCCCCCCCCCAACTTTTCTCATATTTTGAATTCAAATCTCTCACCAAATATTGCATTTATAGACACGATTTTTTTAACCTCCTGAGAAACGGGGCAACTACTTTCTGATCGGATTTTTCTGGACATAGTGACCAAATACAAACTTATTCTATTATATTTTAATTACTATAAAGTACCTTACAATACGAACGACGTATCTGAAATCCACACGTTATTTGCATATTTCTTTTCTAATTAGAAGTATGCGTCTAGGATCAACGGTTGACCAGTTATTTCCGATCAAAGGGGACTTAAGGCATCACCCTGTAGGCAACTTTAGGCACGCTGGAATAAATCAGGCGACATCTGACGACCCTGGGTTTAAGTATGGATGTGGATAACATTGTTTTTTGTTTTTTTTTCTTTTGACAGTGCTGACGTATCAAAACATAAGCTAAGATCCTCATCACAGCGTTTTAAACTACAAAAAACTCAATTCAATTTCAACTTGCTATATACCATGGTTTCACAAATTTCTTGTTCCATCGCCCCCTTTATCAGATGTTTTTTTTTCTTATCACCCCCCCCCCCCAACTCAAGTGAACTCATAGGAACCTATGTTAAATCCGTAGCTTCTATCGCCCCCACCCGGACCGTTCCATCGCCCCCTGGTGGGCGATATTGCCCACGTTGGGAAACTGCTATATACCATAGACTAAAGATATTATTCTTACTCTGTGCTATATACGATTGACGTTTTCACGAAAGTAACTGCGGCAGTATTCGACACTGCCTATTATTTTTTCTGTTCAAAATCGAGGGCGATGAGTCCGTTCTATCCTTTGTAGGTGCCTTGTCTGGAACCAGGGCTCCTTGAAAAGCCACACAGACTCTACCATTATTTCAGAGAGTTAAAAAGGATAGAAAACAAGGTACCTAGAAAGACAGTTGATTCGATCGTTCTCCATCATAGAACAAAGAAAACCCGGTTTTGCCGCACCAAGCGACGTCTTAAGAAAGCAGGATAGGCAAGAGCGATTGACCACAGCGATAAAACGGATGTCACACATTCGCTTAAAGGTAGCGAATGAGTCAACCTGGGTTTTGAAAGAGCTCTATATAAAACCCAAAACATACGTTTGTAAATTTCTTGGCTTATTAATTCCGTTTTCGCCGATTCTTCTATCAAAGAAAGCATTTTTGGTGATCCTGTGAGTTTTTCTCTCCCTTTTTTCAGTCTGGATATATTATATGAGTATATGAACTTATTTTATTTGCTCTTCCCCCCTCTCTCTCTCCCTCTCCTTTTTATTTATTTTCTGCCCAATTGCGGAGCTTTCAGACGGAATCCGTGGGTCTCCATGATTTAGCACCACTGGAGGAGCAGAGATTGGGGTCTCATATAAAAAGCAAAACAAAAAGGTACGTTAGTACGCGTACCCACCAAGAAAAGAAAAGGCTCCTATTTCTTTTGTTTCCGCTTCATTTAGTATCGAAGTGATCGTAAAAACGAGTTTTTCAGAGAACAGCGGCAAAGATTTTTATTTTTTACCGTATTATTATTATTTTTTTTTGCTTTGTGCTTTGAATTTCTTACTGAGAGCGAAAGCAAGATTTAGTTTGTGATGGCGGACTCCTTTTCTCTGTGAGTTGGCATTGATTTGAAGAAGAGTCGCCTTCTCTTTTCTCTCTCTTTCTATTGCTTTTATATATATTTCTCTTCCAATCTTATTTTCTAATATTTTTGAGAAGCCGAGCCGGACGGATGGATTCAAGAAGCATAACATCGGTGGATTTTTCAATCCCTTTCTGTCATTTATGACTCTGATGTTATTCTGGTCTGAGAAATAGAAAAAGAGTTAAGTAAAAGCGATTGGTATATATAATTCAGGTGTCTGGTTCATACGTCTAACGAGTGACAGCAGTAAGGTCTCCTCAGGGTCAGTGAAGGTTAAGGATTTGGATGGAGTGGAAAGTTTTCCTGAGCAAAGGTATATATGTATATATATATATATATTAGGGTTGGTCCGATTAATCGATTAATCGGGTCGGTTAATTGATCAGTTAAAAATTTAATCAGCAGTTAAAAGTTTTTTAGTTCAGTTAATCGATTTGATTAATTCGATTAAAAGAAAAAGTTTGTAATTTAGCTTGATTTATTTAACGAAACACCAATTTTTGATGTCTTAAACCAGTGACTCCCAACGTGGGTGTTGGAATGTTCCAGGGGCAGTAGCAGCTACGGGCATAACACAGGATCCTATGGGTTAGATTGCATTGGGGGCGATGGGAGGAAAATATTTCAGAAAAAGGGGGCGATGAGACAAAAAAGGTTGAGGAAACTATGTCTTAAACTATGTTCCCGTACATAACATTTTTCAGGCAGACAGCACTTGCATTCACACACTTTTCGACCTCACATCAAATTCAAATTTCCCTCAGACCGGTATTACACTATAAAAGTTTGATAAAAGTCCTATTATAAAACATGAAAAATGCAGCCAATAAGGTCAACGGTTGCATTTTCTAGAATGCAACCAATAACCTTATTGGTTAGATTTTTCAAGTTTTATAAAAGGGATTTTATCAAACTTTTATAGTGTAATACCGGCCTTAGCCAAAATTCCAAATTTATTAGAGATCCCAGCTCGTACGTAGCCGTACTCTTTACGGAGCGAACAAGGGCAGGTGCATTTGTAAGACACCCGTTACCTGTTACAAAGTCCTATCGCAGTCAGTCGGTCAAACATAACGCTTTAAGTGAGTGACCATATTTAAAAATATTTGAATCAATGTATTAATCGCACTTTTCGGTATTGGGAGGGGGAATACATGGCTATTTAAGGAAAATTGGTGATACAGAAATTTCAGTTTCAAATTGGGTTTGATGGGTGTTTCAGAAGACAAGACCAAAGTTTATTATCTCCACCGTGAAAGTAACAGTTTTCGTGTATTACGTATATATTTTTAACATCCATATTTTTTTTCAGCCACTTCGTTGGGCAGTTTACCTGTTACGGCCTTTGTATTTGAGAAGCACCAATTCCTCTCCCAACAAGTACTATCCGACGAGAGTTTCTAGGGAAACAAGTTACATTGAAGATTGAAACAAACAAGTATGAAGATTGGAAGTAGTTTCGAAATCAAGGATTAACCTAAAATAAAACTGATTTAATAGTCAAGATCTCCGAATGAAGAAACTCCAAGATTTGACAACATCTTATTCATGCGCGTAGCCTTGAATTCTTATTTATCCTTACATTGTTTAAAACTAACGAATAGGTGTATTGGTGAATAAAAAATATTTTTATAGCATCAGTTAATATTATATACTTACGAAAAATATATTCCATTATAAATTTTTGAATAACCAGTTAAAAATTTTAACCGATTCCCAGCCATAATATAATACTGTATATAAAGTGTATACACAAACATATATGTATATTTTGTTCCGGAAAATGTCTCTCACAAGCATTCGAGTTGGCAAAGCTCAAAGTAATTTAAACGTCAACGCAGATTTACTTTGCAGAACTATTTACACGTATTCACATCCAGCGATTTGATGAAACAAACTAAACAGAGAGCGTCTTCTCACATACAACATACAAAAGATCTGGTCTCGCAAAAAAAATTCAACAAACTCCTCTTAGATCTGCACTGGTGGTGCTTATATGCAGGCAAAGAAAGCTTCCAGAACGTTTTCCTATATTTTCGCGATACCCAATCCTTTCTTTTGGCGTCATGACATCACCAAATCATCGGAGCTGTTGCTAAATTCTCGGTATCAGTGAAGGCTAAAGATTTGAACGAATTGGGAAGTTTTTCTCCAGCAAAGGATAAAGTTCTAGGGTCTTTCATGATTCGAATGAATCCTGAAAATTCGTAGTATGCTTGCGTACCTACCCTGAATTGCGTGAAATGAATGTGTTCAGCTAAAAAGTAATGAATGGGTTGTATACAGGGTGATTAAGAAAAGATGGGAAACACTTTAAGAGGTGATAGTACACACCAATACAAGCAAATGTCATCAAAGAATGCATGGTGTAACATGAAACGGCCGCTTCCCACACGTTAAAACGGCAATCCTGTTGAAATTCATAGGGGAAAAAAAAAAAAAAAAAAAACGCCATGCATGCAAATGTAACCTGGGGAAGAAAAAGAAACCGTATGCAAATCTGGGTTACAGTGCATCAGACCGAGACGCAAGAAACGATACCGTTCCACACAGCTGCCGATGCAAGCGCGCAAATGTCCCACAGGGCAACTGCCTGAGGGGAAAACGCTCACCGTACATTCGTGCTGCCTGTGCGGTACTTCCGTTTGCAGCTCCGTAAATTAAATTCATGTCTGCTTTTTCAGAATTAATAAAGTGTGCCATTATCCCGTACGTTAAAACTGTCAAAACGATTGCACGCTGGAATAATTTCAAGACGGCCGCTCATTTTATTCACTGTGGCGCAGATTTGTATACGGGTTCTTTTTCTTCCACAGGTTACATGCATGGTGTTCTTTTTCTCCCGATAAATTTCAACAGGAGTGCCGTTTTAACGTTTGCGGAGCGGACGTTTCGAAACGCGCTAGCGCGTTTGCGTTTCACTGTATTGGTGTGTGCTATCACCTCTTAAAGTTTCCCCATCTTTTCTGAATCACCCTGTATACCCTCAAATGCATTTTAGGATCTCTTCTACTTAACAAATGTTTACGTGTATTAGTCCCTAGACATGTCCGCGTGGCTTGTATGGATTTGAATGAACTGAAATGCTTCTCCAAGCAAGGGGTGAAGGTCTAGAACCTGTCATGCTTGAAGTGTCTGCTGGGAATGCGTATTAGTAATCTTGTTTACCTCACTTAAAATGAATAAAAAACATGTTGTTTGGCGTTCATCTAAAACAAATGAATGGAGGGTATTAACCTCTCAAATTCATAGGCGGCTCGATTATACTGTCTTATACGAGATGCTTACGAGGCTTGCAGCTCTAGACATACGTACGAGACATGCATATTTAGACATTCGTACGAAGTTTGTTTATTGCTAGATATGCGTACAAAGCTTGTCTATTGCTAGGTAGGCGTACGAAGCGTGCAAACTATTAGAAATGTACGCGAAATTTTCGAATCCCCTACACATGGGTGCGAGATGCGCGTAACCCTAGAAATGCGAAAGAAGTGTGCATACTCCAAGAAATACGAACAAAAGTTATACATCTTTAACTAAACATGCGTACGAAGCTTGTTTATTCCCATGCGTGCATAATCCATACAAGTTGTGCGTACTACATTTGCGTACGAAATTGTGCATCCATATGCAATGCGTACGAGGTTGTGTATCCAAAGAAAATGCGTACGAGGTGCGCATACCCTTGGAAATACGACCAAGCATTATACATCTTTAGACATGCGCACGAAGTTTGCTTACCCTTAAATATGCGCAAGACTTGTGCGTACCTCTAGAAATTCGTACGAGACTTGCATATCCTTAAACATGTTACGAAGTTTGCTTACCGCGGATAGGGGTCAGAGGTGAATATCGAGTATCGACTGAAAAAGCAGCCATGTTAAAAAAAATTTTCATTCACAGAGAGTTGTGAAAAAATAATAATATGAAGAAATAAAGCATTTTAAGCAAATATGATGGGTAAAATCCTAACTACTTCTAGAATTCAGTGAAATGACTGAAAATCTTGAAGCGTGGGCACATCCGGGTTATGGCCTGGGGGGCCTCAAGTTAATGGGAGAAGTTATGATGGGATCTGTTAATTTGCTTAGAGAAGTATGTGAATACGTAAGCTGTTACTTTCAGTTCAGGCATGTCCCACATAACATCACTCACTGTACACGGTGGCCCATCACGGTGAGATGGCTCAAAATTCTCATACCATAATCGAATCTCAGTATAATATCTATCACTTTCAATGTCAACCCGTTTATAACGTCAGCTTCCGAATGTCCCATTTGACGTAATTAGCGAATTCAACTTTTTTTTTTCAGTTTTTAGTCACCCCGCTCATGAAGTCCTTTTTGTTAAGTCCTTACACGTGGCCGTTTTCGAGAGATCCAACCGTATCTTCACGCATGCGCGGTAGAGGAATAATGCGAGTCATTAAACTTGGGGGGGGGGGGGGCAAGCACGGAAATCTTATGAAAGAAACGGTATATTTACAGTATTTTAGTAATAAAGGGTACTTTTCTTTGTAAGTATCGTTAGGTCATGCGAGAACATCATTACAAATGATCTCGATAAAGCGGATTGGAACTAGGTGAATGATCATTTGGCAGCAACTACTGTCCCTTTTTTCTTTTTTGAATGAAACTTGTAATAGTGGGAAGTTTGCGTGTGTGTGTTACCCCGTCAGTTTTTTTTTTCTACTCTTGTTGCGTCTCTCGTTAAGAGAACGCGTTTGAACATGACAGAGAGAATGTCGAGCTGCAGCAACAGGAGAACTTTCAATGTTGACGAACCAAATGATGATGATGGAAGGAAAAAAAAAAAGAAGAGACACATTTTTTGGTTCCGCACGTCGTCCTCTGTGGTAATGACCACTCACGCGACGACATGCGACATCAAAATTTTAAGACCATCCTAATTCCCATCACAAACGAATATTAAGTCTTATTCAACGAGCTGTCGAAACATAATGATCCACCCACCTGATATGAATATGATTCTATACGGATCGATCATATGAAAACCATCTTAGTGAATTTATTTATGTTATCTATTCGAAATGGTGTAGCAGAATGATACGCAGTCGAAAGGAATGAAGAAGCAAAAATAATAGGCCGAGAGAAATGCGGATGCCAGAAAAGAATAATGAGACCAAAACATGCAAAATGAATAGCTGCTTGGTTATCACAGTACAACATAGCAATTTCATTTTTAACAACATTCAGTTCTTTACATATCCTTGAATACCATATTAATTCTTTCGAACATTCAGTTAAAGCTAGAAATTCCGACTCCATGGAACTCAATGCAATGCATTTTTGCTTTTGTGAGTTTCTCCGAACATAATCATAATCATCATAATCTCTCATTAAAATTACATCCACAATTTGCGTCCCGAATATCCCCTCAATAACTTTTTTTTTTACATTTGACAAATTAATTTTATAATGCTTAGTCTCAAAAATAAAATTCAATACATCAATTAAAACAGTCCAATGATAATGTGTATACTCATTGCAAAATTGTGCCATAGTATTAACTACATATGAAATGTCCGGTCTCGAACGACTTGCTATAAATGGCAAACATCCTGTTACTGATCTTTAGGGTATTTCATGCATTAAGTCTTTTTCGCAAATTTCATTTGCTCTATCTGGTAATTTACATCCAACTTTTAAACGTAACTGAACACATCGGCTAGATAAATTCTTAAATTTAGAAACTAATTTACTAATATAATTTTAAGTTTCCTGATTTATAACTACATTGAATCACCAATATTTTCAAAATTTACACCAAGTAAATATATATATATATATATTTTACTGATCCTAATTCGGTTATTTCTAGCATTTCTTTAATTCTTTTCATTTCGATTTTTGCATCATTTTCAGTTTTTCCGAATATTACAATATCATCAACGTATACAATCAAAAATTACCTTGTTCAATTTATAAATACAATTATACAATTTGCATTTACGATATCAAATTTTGTAATATTTTGTCTAATTCAAAGTTTCATAGACACCCGCTCTGGTGTAAATCATATATAGCCTTTTTCAATAGACAAACTAATTTTTATAATTTCCAGAAATATAACCAACGGGTTGTCTCATTCATAAATACAGGTTCATCAAGATCACCACACAATTAAGCTGCTTTATCGTCAATTTGAAAATGACACCAATTTAATAAGCTAACTAATATAACGAACAAAAATTTGATTTGTGTTAGAAATGGGATGGGAATTTGTAGATGCACTCGTACAGCATCCATCGATGTGCCATTAAACCTTTCCGCTACA
Organism: Pholcus phalangioides; assembly: GCF_987345545.1. Taxonomy (NCBI): domain Eukaryota; kingdom Metazoa; phylum Arthropoda; class Arachnida; order Araneae; family Pholcidae; genus Pholcus; species Pholcus phalangioides. Next base: position 36,490,836 of record NW_028301596.1, on the reverse strand, counting down.
CCGTTTTGTTCTGGAGCAAAAATTCTGCTCCTTTCAATTCGTGTATTCCCAAGTCTCTTAAAAAATTTTCAAACATCTTGTTAATGAATTCTAGCCCATTATCAGTTCTAACAGACTTCAACCTTTTGCACCTTTTTCTTCTTCAGCTTTGGACAAATATTGGTTCAAATATTCAATTACCTCATCCTTTTGTCTTTCAAGATAAACACATCAACTTTTCCTGAATAATCGTCAATGATTGATAAAAAATATTTACCTCAATTTAATGATTTCACGGGTGAAGGCCCAATATATATATATATATATATAAATCCATATGCATTCTTTCGAAAACACATTTTGTATTTCTTGCATACTCATAATTTTTAGTCAGACATACATACTCGCTTAGACTTCACGACATTACAAGATATGCCATTAGCGTTTTCAAACTTCACATTTTCTATACCTTTTACGCTATTATTTTGACTCATATTTTTAATTACAGGAACATTTACGCGACAACACCTTTTATGGACACAGTCAGAATCTAAACTATGAGCTTCAATATCATTCCTCTCATTAATTAACTTGGGAAAAACGAAGTGATCTGAGCATTTTTCCACCATAATTTATCAACATCTATGAAAACTTCGCTAGCTATAACATTTACGATTAAACTAGAGCTTTTAAGATTTGCGTGCTCTCGGCCCAGAACCCTGATAAAAAAGAATCAAATAACGACAAGATTTTTTTCTTGGTAATATACACAGCTATTTATTCCAAACCCATAAGCTCTAAAAAAAAAAATTTCGATTGTAACTGGAACGGGAAAAAAAAATAACCTTATCATCGACATATATATAACCCATCTCCATCTCTCCCTCTCTCCCTGTTTATACATTCTCTCTGCGTCACTCGACGCAATACCTACATTTGAATATCTGCTCAATATGGGATTTGATCGAGCAAAAACATGAAAATAAACATTTATGATATCTATTCGAAATGGTATACCTGATGACGTAGTAGAATGATTCACAGTCGAAAGGAATGGAGAAGCAAAAATAATAGGCCGAGAGAAATGCCAAAAAGAGTAATGAGACCAAAACAATACAATAAAGGGTATAATGTAGCCAAAACAATAACCCGAAAGGAATTAGGAAACCTAAAAGAATAAGGAAGCTAAAATAATAAGCCAAAAGTAATTAAGAGGTCAGAAGAATAAGCCGAAAGCTATAGAGAAGGAAAAGAAATATACTAAAAGGAAAAAAAGGAAGCCAAAATAATATATAAAAACAAAAGGATAAAGGAAGCCGAAGTAAAAGGAAAACCAAAACGATAAAGCGAAGCCAAATTAGAAAAACCGAAAAGATAAAGGAAGCAAAAACAATAACCCAGAATTAGGAAGCGAAAGTTACACATAATAAAATCGAAAAGAAGGGAATTATAAAGCCAAATCGAATTTTAAAGTCAATAGAAATATAAAAAAAACCAAGGAATAAAGACGCCAAAAGGAATAAAGATGCCAAAAGGAATAAAGAGGCCAAAAGGAATAAAGAGGCCAAAACAATAAAGAGGCCAAAAGAAATAAAGAGGCCTAAAGGAATAAAGAAACTTTAAACCGAAAGGAATAAGGTTGCTGAAACGACCATAGCCCATAAAATAGAAGCCGAGATAAGTAGCTGAAAGCGATGAGGAATTTCCATATAGTTATCAAAAACTAATAAGATAGCCAAAATATACTTTTGCTCCTTATAGGAAGAAATTATCACAGCAACATTCAGACAACCCTTTTCGAAAAAATATATACGTCAAAAAATATTATGCGACTGATTCTAAAATTGTAGAAAATATTTATGACACAAAAATGTCGGGAAAAAATACCCATTACAGAAATATGGGATCTCTGCTACCATCTATCGAATAAAAAACTAAACTATTCGTCATAATTTTTATAGAGGAGTTAGTTGTTGACTTCAAGCAGGTATGCAGCAAAAAAAAACAAAAACGAAAATAATGTCTCATAATATCATATATCATTTCGTTTTTATGCTGCATACCGGTGAAAATTTTATGGGCAAATATGTTTTTATGTTTGTCGCTTAATTACTTTTGTGAGCAGTAACTGGTATTGTGGCGTATAACGTTAAAACCACTATGAACATTAAAAAAAGTTTTACACTGCTTGTTTATTTGCATTCTGCACATCGGTTTAGAACCAACAACAATTCTATTTCATGAATTATAACGCTGTAACTGATAGCTTTGCTTTTATTCAACAGGTGACAGCAGAAGTCCTAGCTTTACGTAGTTTCTCGTATTTGCAACAGGAAAGTATAACTGAATTGAAATAAGTCAGTAGGTTATATATGTATAGGAAATTCTAATATTTTTCTAATATTCTTTTTTTTTCACAGGCTCACAAAAATTTTCACTTAATTTCAGCAGTCTACAATGAGGAAAAAGTTGAAGAACATACTGAACTAAACCCTACAAGATCCAAGATTTTAGCGTGAATGGATAATTTTATCCATTGCCTTATAATTTGACATTATAATGTCCTGTAAAAAAAAATCAAGATATCCCGGTGTTTACTAGAGAATGATTTCATTGCATGTGGTTTTCCAGATTTTAGTTTTTCATCAAAAACGCCCTCCTTGGCAAGAACTTGGTATATCCCACGATTTGATCGATTAAGGGCATTAGAAATTTGTCCAACAGTCTAACTTTTCAATATGCACTCGAAGATTCTAGAAATCTCCTCCCTCGTGAACTGCGATGAATAAGGCGTTTTGATTCACGAGCAAAAACTTTCCCTCTGCTTCATTCCACTCTAGAAACGTGTCATTTCAGCCGACACAACAAGCCTTCTTTAAAATTTACATAAAGTGTTTCAACTTGAGTTCTCTCACAAAAATGAGGAAAATAGATCTTTGTAACTAATCACCAGTATTTTTTGGTTCAATAAAATATATTTAATTTACTCGAAAAGAATATCGCACTTCAATTTTATACCTGAAAATATTGTTCAAGAATGTCTTTCTGATTTCACGGACATTTTCGTGTTGTGCATAAACGTTTGAGACGAACTAAACGCAACGATGGTACTAACGACGGTGTTTAATGGGTTAGAAATTACCGTTTTGAATATAAATTTGGACAATACCACACATGCAGTCTTCATGGAAAATAACGCATATTCTGGTAGGCTCCGGCTCGACGGAATAACTTCTCCCCAGCGCGACCCAACCCGCAAGGGTAAAAGGCTTATATCCCGGGAGGGACAGAGCCTGGGTCGTGTCTGGTCTGTCGGTAGGCTCATATAAGTGTGGAGAGCGGGGGTCCCAAAAGTATATTTTGGCTTCCATACAACACATCACATATATATATATATTTCAATTAGTTCTGCAAAATTTCACCTTAATGAGAGGTTTCTGTATTTTAATAGAAAAAATTAAATTTATGTTTTACTATTAAAACGTTTTACATTTCTGAGATACCTTACTCTAGTATAAATCGTGACTATTAATTGCTTTGTAACGAAAATCATAATTTGTATGCGTCAGAAATATGGAGCGTCTTCGTTTAATAAAACTTCATAAGTTTTACCATAATGAATTCAAGAAGTCCTTGTTAACATCAGATCGTATAACAAAGAACCAACATGATAGTTAACATATAAAAATGAGCGAGTGCCCCAGGAGCGGTATATTTCAATCTTCATCTCTGGAGCGCTATCGCTTGAAATTTTAAGTAAAAGAGAGGCTGAAAAAAGGAAAGAGATTAGACGGCGTAAAAGTCTAATCGCACTTTAATTGATGTTGGTCTCAAAGGAGGAAAACAAACATACAAAAGAACAAAAAAGTCATTATCCTCTAAACTTTTCTTTCTAAAGAACAGGAAGAGAGGAGAAAATTTACCTCTATTTTCTCTTAAAGGAGCAAAAAAGGAGTTGACATTTGAGAGAAATTCACAAATTTTTGAAGTAATTTTCTCCGAATTCATTTTCTTCATGAGCTGTTAGATATACGCACAGTCATTTTCGATTACCACGGAAATTCTTCGAAATTTTGTCGTTATAACTAAGTAGGAAATTTTTTCAAGTATGAAGAATATAATTGAATTTTTTGGAATGGAGCAATATTATATACGAACAACATTGATTTCTTAATGATGATATGAATTTCTGTGCCAATGAGATGAAACAGCATTACCGTCAAACCAGCTTGACATCGAAGATTACTTGAAATTTTGTTGTTATAACGAAGTTTTCGTTCAACTGAGGTGGACGTTTTCAAAGACATTTTGAACGTGAAAAATACCATATGCAATCAAAAAAAAATTAAGATATTCCACTATGATTTGGGTGATCTATTTTATAGGGCATAAATATGGGAAAGGGAGGTCACACAGACACTGGAGAGTATTACTACTTAACCCTACATGCACCTCGTGCATATTTCTCAGCGGAATTTCTAACGAATTGGCACATGTCGGAACCAACTAGTGCGTTTTGAGTGTATGTATGGTCTCTGCCGTATTTTATGTTGTTAGAATTGTGCTTGTTTCGTGTTCGTCTGTGGCTGTCTTACAAATTTCGAACATGTTTTTTGAAACCACCATAACCCTTCTGCCTCCCGGAACTTCATTGCACAATCAGTTACTCTACGGAATGGGTTTTGTGGAGAAAACCGTTTCACACTTTTCGTGATCGATTTCCTTTCCCTCACAAAATTTCTACTCCCCTGCTGAAGAAGTTTCACTTAATCAAATATTGTAATTCGTGATATGCATTGGACAGTTCCATTCTAAACGCTTCACAATTGCTGAATAAAAAAAATGTAGGACTTTAACTCAAAGGAAAAAAAGAAGTCCCGTTTTAGAATAGAATAAAAGAGCTAAATGGAACGATCAAACATTTTGCCAATAAAAAAATATGATAACATTATCCAAACTCTAAACGAATTTTTCCCATGTTATGATACTAATCTGTTCCGTTCTTTGCAGAAGCGATGATAACAATATCCAAACGATAACATTATCCCTGATTTTAATAAGCGGCGTCAACTGCATATAAAAATGATCAGACAACCTGAGATCCATAACAAGTTTATCGAACATAAGGAGTAGTTACGGCTGAAATTCATTCTTTTAACAATCACTAATTTCAAAAATAAGAAGTAAACTAACACGTTAAAAATGAAATATTAATTGGATGTACACGGACATTTAAAAAAAAAAAAAGACACGAGAAAGCGATCACATGCCCATACTAAAGACGAATACATGCTCGTGTGTAACACCGATGACATGGAGGACACTCATTCAACAATGGATGAAGACTGTCGAGAGCGAGTCGGAACCGTAATTAAAAAAGGACTATCGTTCACCATTGTCTTTAACACACAGAAATAAAAGAAAGTTGTGAAGAACGAAAGTTTCAGTGTCAATTAAGAGATGAGAAGCAAGACAAGATCCCGAGGAGACAAGATCATTCCAATTAATAAGGACTTACGTCAAGGACAAACTTTCGCAGCGATAGATAGCAAAAGAAGCAAAAGGGGATTCATAGGGGGGGTGTTAATCGAAATGAGAATAAAAATTTCGAGGGGGGGAAAAACACAAAAATCTCAATTCGCTCTCCTTACTGATAGTAATACTTTTACCCCTCGTTAATTGACACGGATAATTGATAGGAGATAAGCTAATGTTTATCGATTCGACGCTTCACTTAACCTCGTTTGTTCCTGTGGATACTGGAACCCCGATTAGATTGAATTAAGCGCCATTTCTTTTTTTTATACTTTCCTCCTACTACTCTTTCCTTTCACTAGATCTTTGATAAAATCAGATGAGGGATGACCTTATTAACCTAACTAAACTCTTTCTCAGATTTCTTACAGGAATTTTCAACGGGTTTTTATACAGCAGCACGCATGCGCACGTGTCTAAAGAGGAGGAGGGGGGGGGGGGAGGAAAGAGTTCATACCAGACAAATTAGTTGCAGAGCTTTTAATGAAACCGATGAAAAAAGTTAAAGATTGTAAATTAGTGGGTCGAGGTGCGATCAGTTGAAAAAGTGACGAGGTGTATTTTTGTGGAAGTCTAACGCGGTGTTCTGCAAAGCGCAGATCTGAGCTTTAACTAGAAGTCTTGGCCATTTTTGTTAAGAGGAACGTAATCTGGCCACCCCCTTAAACCCTTAAACAAGGGGTGCACAACCTCCAGCCTGCAAATGGTCTCATCCGGCCCCAGAAATGTGTTCCAGTTAAAAGGTATCAATACATACTATATGATAATTGCCTAGGCCGACCATAAGTTTCTTCATTATATATATATATGTGTGTGTGTGTGCTAATTATCGCGAAAAAAATTATCTCAGGGAAGTAAAGTTGCTAATCACAGCCAGAAAATTTATCAAAAGTAAAATGGCCAATTACAGCCAGAAAATTTATCAAAAGTAAAATGGCCAATTACAGCCAGAAAATTTGCAAAGGCGAGTAAAATTGTCAATTAAAGACAAGAAATTGTCGAAGTTGTAAGTTACAGTCAGGACAAAAATTACTTCAAAGGGGCATGAGTAAAATTGCTGAAAAATCGTTAATAGTGGGAAATAGATGGCTGCAAAGCGCAATAATGTAACCTATTAAAAAACCCGGACATTTGACAAATATGTGGGATAAATATATTTATAGGACTATAATTACTTATGATACAGTTATAATTACATACTTATCATCATTTGTGTGTCATGAAAGCAATCTTAGTTCTCGTTTTCAAGAAGTCAAGTAATCCTTGTTGAAAATAAGAGGGAAAACGGAACTTCTACATAAAAAGTTGGGACGTCCAAATTTCAGGATTACCATATGGTCAGTCTATTTGTACAAGTTTCTGGCCCGTAGACCGAGAAGGTTGTGCACTCCTGCTTTAAACTAAAAGTCGAAGATTATTCTTGCGAATTGCATCCCTTGTTAATTGTGATAAGTTATTGATAAGAAGCAGTACAAGTAGACTGATCGTTTAGCTCAATTTACGAAGCTTCAGCTTCCTTATGATGGACAAATAACTCGATCAAATCTTTTTTCATCAAAAAAAGATACAGCACCTGGTGGAGATATTCTGATGTCTCGTGGCGCAATGAGGATAGTGATATATTAAGCTCTCAAGTGTAATATGCTGAACATGCATGAATTCAGTATTTCGATCGAATTAACGGCCTCCGTCAAGATCCAAACCAATCACCGTAGGGCAGAATAGTTTACGACCTCGTTCAGGAGTAACGGTCCGATCAATCCTGATGTTTGCAAACTTCGCCCGAGGGCCATTCGTGCAAGCTCGAGCCCTTCAATTCACTCCCCACGAGGACTTTCCAGAAACACAATTCCAATACGGCACCTTGGTTCACTCGGATCCGGGACTACACTAAATCACTTACTGTAGCTTACTGAGACGGATCACATAGGGCGTTTCTCTGCAAATCCAGTTACGTCATCTAGTTACCCTTCTTTCCTTCCAGATTTCAGCTACCACCTCCACGAGAATAGCACCAACCCTACAGTCCGAACATGCCAGCCCAACGGTGAAACAATGTGTGATCTCTGTCTCCAAGTCTAAGGCAGTTACTTCTTACTGGTGAAGAATGAAGAATGTATATTTTACCGGCAGGATTTCTCGTCACCATTTCATTCGATCAGTCCTAGAATATTTATTGTATATTCAAGTCGTGTATCGCATCTCAGTCGTTTCTCATTCCGCAATCTACCCGTATTCTCCGGCATACCACCAAACTCGAGAGGGACACCAGCTTTTTGAATGTCGATCACTGGTGCGTTTCCGTCACGCCCGGAAAAGCGAGGTTTGATGAGGTTCGCAATATGCATTCAGCCAATTCAATGGAATTTTGCATTAAAGGTATTTAAGAATGTTCTAGGTTCTGTGATTCTAATTTCCCGGAATGCCGGGAAATACGGTTGTTCCCGTCATGGTCTTTTATCGCATCATAAATACGGTCATAAATCGCCGTACGGCAATTTACAACCAGTGGAGTTGGGTTGGAAGTGAAGGCGCCATCTATCGGTGGTTGTCTCATTCTTGGTGGGTAAAGAACCTGTTTTTGACGTTCTTTCCCGGATTCGAGATTCGAACCAGTGGACCTTGACGTCAGAAACGAGAATCTTATCACCGCACCACTCGGTATGATAGTCTCCTTCGATATTTTCCGGCATGCCGGCCAATGCAGAGGTAATTGTCCACCCAAGTATTTGGAGGAGTATCAAGCTAGACATATTAGACACAAAATTTCACGAATCTTCTTATACCGCCTGGAATAATGCATAAGTGTTGCCATCTATTTTCCAATGTACTAATTTAAGGTTCCACGTATCTTTGCGTGGCATATTATTGTCCTTTTAAAGAAAATACAAAATTATCTGAGAAAGCTCTCCTTTCAAAACATAATATAATATCATTTTTTTCAAAAATTTTTGAAAAGCCTATAAGCTGTGAGACCACTAGTGCCATTAATTTAAATGAGGTTCTCGTCCGCTGCATTCATCGTTCGAGGTCCATTCAACAAACGATTATTCATCTTTGAAGATCGAATGTGGTCTAGTTTTATAAGTTTGGCCATCTTTCAGAATTTTCTCCCCGTCTGTCTCTCTCTCTCTGAATTGCAAATGCTCTCTCTCTCTCTCTCTCTCTTTCACTGAAAAGCAAAGCAATTTTCGTGGCATAGACAAGCAGATGCACTACTACTACCACTACTACTGGCTGCTGCTGCTACTTCTACTATCCTCAGACGTGAAAATCAATCACGGTCGTTTGCCAAAATGAAGTTATTAAGGTTATGGCGGCGCAACGATGGATCGACAATTTCCTCCATCGCTCACTCTCTTTCACTCGCCCACATTTCTCCTTACAACATACCGAATGCTTCTCTCCTCTTTTGCCATTAAACATTCATAGACATTGTATTTCTCCCTCAAAACGATGTATTACTGTATACGCCGCCATCAAGGCTAAGAAGCTTTTCGATCGAGACACTGAATTCATGCATGTTGAGCTTATTACACCACTTTCTCATTGCGCCACGAAACATTAGAATATATCTCCCATCCGATACTATATGGGATACAGTCAACTTCTATTAATGGTGGGCTCGCCTTCTGATGTTGAATATTGTTTCACAAAATATTTAGGGATGTAGCAGAACCCCCGGATTTTTAAAGATGTGACATGCATTTTTAGTCGTTAAGTCGAGGGAAATTGTTATATCAATGCAGTAATTTTTGGGAAAAAAAGCGTTGAATCGATTAATTTGTCAAATTTGAGTTTGCTATATCGTGGATCGAAGCAGTGACCCCCGAATTGTGGAGCGTATGCAATTTTTCGTGAGAAAAGTGGGAGAAAATGTGTAAAAGAAGTAACTGGAAATAGTGCATGAGAGACAGAATATTATAAAATGCCGGGTGACGGCTTAACAGCTCATTTCTGAATTTTCCTGTTTCTGGTGTTTACATAGGATTTCCATTGTGATGTTGAAATTTTTGGATAAAGTAAGCTGGTGAAGTTGTTTTAACGCAGTCACAAAACACTGCCCAAAGCATTACAAACGTTTCGGACAAAGAAAAGACTGAAGAAAGATTCAGTTCTGATCCCTTTCTTGAAGTGCCCTCTATCAACAGAAATTTGAACTATTTTTCCCTAAACCAAAAAGAAAATTCCTCTTTCTGTGAATAACTTTTCCGCAAACCGCATTCAAATACACCGATTCCTTTGATGTGTATAGATTTTTAAACTATTGACAAATTTATTTAACGCCCTGTACAATATGAAGCCTCGGACCCTGCAGCTATGGTTCTTATTATAGAGACTATTAAAAAAGCAATTGTATTATTATTATTATGCAGCTAGTTTTATAGTGTGTACAACCCGGAAGTATTCAGGCAAAATGGCGTTTTTTTTGCCTTTCAACCATTTTCACATAGTTTTTAGAATAAACAGTACATACTAATAACAGTTTTATAAGTACACTAGCTGATACCCGGCGACGTTGCCCACCCCGTAAAAAATTTATATACGTATAGCTTATTAATTATTTCTTAATCAAAAAAATTTCTGCATCAAGTAAGAAAAAATTACTTTTATTTTTAAATATTTTAATTAAAATCTTCAGGCAGTCGCTTGTGGATACACAATATTTTTTTCTTTTTCCATCTGGTGTGTAGATGTACAAATTTTTGGGATTACCAACACGCGAACAGGTGACGAAAAGGTGTCCGTGTGAAAAACAGGGCTCGAGTAGGTTGATACCAGCCACTGCTAAGGACTGGCCTTGCGCTTTGTTGATTGTCATGGCAAAAGCTAAACGAATCGGGAACTGTAATCGCTTGAAAGTGAATGTCATTTATTCGGTGATAATTGGGATACGTGGAATGAAGACTTCTTCTTTTTTCACATCCAGTTAGAATCGTTGCTTCAATGATGCAATTGTGCAATTTCTTCACGCAGAGTCTGTTGCCATTGCAGAGTATCGGTGTCTCCAAATTTCTTAAAAGTATTATAGGTGCTCCGACTTTGAGGGTCAAATTGTGTGGTGGCACACCCGGAATATCCAAAGTAGTTCAGAAATTCTGCAGGATACAGAACTAAATGTCTGTGACAGTGTCAACCGATTTGTAAGATGTGGAGTCTCCTGGAATAATTTTTAGGATTTTTTCGTTGATCTCGTTCACACTGTCATTTTTCGGTGCCAGAATCGCTCTCAGAAAGTCACTCATGGTTTTGGTCATTTTGTTGAATGTTTGGGAAGACTTTGTCTGCAAGTTCTTGAACTGAGTTTAACAACTGGCAAAATCCATTTGGGAACGTAATCGGTCCAGTGCTTGGGTCTACTGGTTGGTCAACTGATGTGAAAATGATAGCAGTGCTGAGTCATTTTGCAGTTGAACTCGCATGTTGGTGGATAATGATAATTTTTTAACTTCGTGCCAGAGTGCTGATGATTTGAGGCAAGCATTGAGTTCATCAGTTGGCGTTGAACATTTTTATTCCCAGTTTTGTCAGCGACGTCATACGTCCAGCTTGTGCAGCGAATATTATTCAAACGCCTTTTAAGCATTTTTTAAATTGAAACTATACCTATACGATGAGATAAAGGCAGCATTAGCACTTACAGGATACCCTGTATATAGGCTAGCACAAATACCCGGCGCTCTTCCCGGGTTTTCTTCAATTACTGGGAGGATTGGGAAAGTGACAAACCGTTATAAAGGAATAAACTGTTATAATAACAGAATTAAAGGTGTGACAAACCATTGTAAAAGCATATATTCACGTCTGAAACGCATTGTTGGAAACCACGGTAACCAAAGTAAACGTTCCGAAAGTGATTGTTGAGGCCCCAAAACTATTGCTGCCCGACAGTTTTTCGCCCATTTCGGGCATTTGCCCAGCTCTGACGAACTTTTAAAGTAGCCTACGGTTCAATCCCGGACCTGTTTGGTATATATGCACAATCTGGCGACGATGGGTCTAAAACTGTAGATTTGTATAAAGAACATACATACATACATACTTTCACATTTATATATAAGATTTATATGTATAGATGACCGATGACTGTCCCAAGAGGTCACCATTTGACGTCACGGCTTACAAAAGGCGGGGTAGGAACAGGCATTTTGTTTGATTACATTTTATTTACATCATAAATGCACTGCAAACAACGATGGATATTTATTTTACATACATATTTGTATTCGATTAAATTGACCAGAGTCATCCTCAGGGTTGTGTGAGAGATGCGGAAACACAGGGCCCCGCGCTTGAAAGAGTCCCGCATGCGCGGTAATATAAAAAAAGTTCTAGTCTTTTTACAACTATGAAACGAGGTATTTATGTTACAACTATAGAAATTATAATGATGATTTCAACTAATTCATCAAATAAATGAGAATTATTCGCAACTCAAAGGAGCCCCACAGATCATTTTACCTTCGGGCTCCGCGTCTGGTAATGGTGGCCCTGGAATGGACCAAAACCTGAGAGTCTACAAAGATTTCATTTTGGGCTTGAAATCAATTTAACTTGTATAATAATGCAGTTATTATAAACTCTAATCAAACTCGGATTAAGTGCAACCAGTTTTTCAGCTAGTTTTTTGACCTAGTTTTCAGTTATATGTCTAATTTTAAATTAATTTTTAGGGATGTTTAGTGCTATTTTGCCTGCCTGTTTCATAAATGTCAGAATTAATATTATTCATTCATTTAGTAATTTTAGAATCGATGAAATAATTTCAGAATTCATAAAAGTAACTTTAGAACTGATGGAAGTAATTTCGGAATTGATGCCAGAAAAAATTTCAGAATTAATGAGAAAAATACTTTCAGAATTAATGAGAAAAATACTTTCAGAATTAATGACGGAAATCCTTTTGGAATTAATAAGTAAAATGGTTTCGGAATTTATGAAAATTCATATCAAATATGAAAAGAAATCTTCGTAAGAATTCCGCGTGATAAAAGTGAAACTTTTAGGTTTCTCAATAAAATTGAATTTTAATTATTTAAAATTGAATTTAGGAATTTTAAATTTAGTTTTAAATAAGATTGATCTTGTTTACCCCTTATGTGTCTTAAACCCCCTAAACTTGACTCATTTGATCTAATTGACCCCTTATACCCCAAGACACGATCCGCCCAGCGTAATTCTATCGTGTTTGGCGTCATATGGAATCATAAGTGAACTCGCCTTAAATCACCATTTGTGAGAGATTTGTTCACTAAACATAATTGTGGTTGGCTCTAAATGTCGGGGGGGGGGGACTTATCGGGGCTGAAGTCTAGTACAGGAGTGAAGAGTAATAACAAAGGAAAAAGTGAAGCACTCTGGATGTACAGCGTTATGACAGCGCAGCCAATTACGAGCTATCACTGTGACGTCACAAGATAAAGTAGCTTGCTGATATTCATTGCTCCGTATTCCGATCCGTAGCTGCTACAACCCCCCTCCCCCCATACCCACACTTATTTTCTTACACGGATTGGTCACGAGAAAGAGTAGCTTGTTCCACAGCATGCGCTTTAGGATATTCATTGCTCCGTGTTCCGATCCATATCTCCAACAACCCCCCTCCCCTCCAACTTTATTTCCTTACACGGCGGAATGTGTGTGCATATTGACATTCTCCCCGCCATCACTACAACCCATTTGATTCATCACACAAAGAGTTATTCTACGGAACAGGTTTTGAGGGAAAATCAAAGCGTTTCACTTTTTCGGGATGAATTTTCTCTCCCTCACCAACTTTCACTCTTGCGTCCCTTTCACTGTTACGTCACTATAGATGTTTCACTTCAAAATGTATTTGCAGAGCTATTCGAAGAGAAGGAAATAATTTCATTATTGATTAATTAAAAATAATTCGAGTACTGATGAAATAAATAATTTCGGAATAAATGTGGGGGGGGGGAAGACGATTGCATAAAATTGATGAAAATTATTAAAACTTTTGAAGAATGAAAAGATTGATGAATCATGAAAAACAATTGTTCCCAGATTTGTTCGAATTATAAGAAAATATATCTGATATTTGGGAAAGAAATCGAAGACAAAACAGAATTCAATTTTCCTCTAATAATAAAATACTAAAATGCCAAAAAATATAAAAAAGTAAATGAGAAAAACCGAATAATATAATCAATCCATTGTAATATAAATAATTATTTTAATAATACTATTCCTTCCGCAATGGAAAGCCAATCTAATCTTTATTATATATGTACGAACTAATATTCTAAGCTGGGAATATTTTTAATGGCGATGTAGCGTGACTTTACATGGTATGTGTGTGTCCGCCTTCTTCTATGATTTCTTCTTCTTTTCTTTTTTTTTCTATTTTAAAATATGTTAAGCGAAAGTGTCGGAAAATTCATAGGAAATTTTTGGGTGGAGCAACTTTTCCTCGACGTAGACGTCAAACCACTCAAAACTATCACGAAAATGAATATCGAGGATATAAAATAAAATAAGAAAGACATGTATATATAGATTGGTCGGCGAAATTAAATATTCAAAACCGAGTCCCGAAATTGCGAAAATCGCGCTATCGTTTTATCGACGCACGACATATTAGCGAGTGAGAGCGAGGATCGAATTCTTTTCCCACGAAGAACGTAATAATAGCGCCATGATGCGAGGTACTTAAAATATGCGGCTGATTTATTTATTTATTTATTTATCTATTATTAGCAGTATTACGTATTAATTGAGCGAAAGCGAGTTTTAGCGATGAACGATTTTCCGACATGGATGTGAAATTTAACGACCTGTTTTTCAAATTAAAATATGAAAAAAAAACAACCTTTTCCGCTATACGAACTGTTTCTTTACGAAATATCATAATCTTTTAATCAATTTAATCACGTTTTTGTAAATGTAAGCTTTCTTAACGATTTTATGCGTTTTGCGTATTTGTTAAAAATAAAATTATCAATGATGATTACGTGTCGCCAAATTTTACGGTGGTACCAGCAGTTGATGTGAATAAATAAATCATAGCAGGATTAGTTTTGACAAGATTCCGTGAATATACATGTTTGTTTCGAAAAATATTAGAACATCTTAGAAACTCGCCGGCGGAATTCGTTGAGTGCTCAAATTTGGAAGCGAGAATTGAGATAATTTCATTTAGTCAGTTGAAACACAGATACAAAAACATTTAGGGCTAAGCAAAATTGTGGGTCCACAAAAACAGCAATTCATTTGTCATTGCAAATAATAACGAAAGAAAAAAAATATGTTACTGCCAAAGCCCGAAGTTGGTAACTTCCCGAAGTGGTCAGCATAGCTAACCATAATAATTATGGTTAGTTATGGTAACCCTAATGGTCAAAGGAATCTGAATATCGATATCTTAGTGATCTATATACAGATATTGGGATCGACATACAGGGGCCATCCAAAGCTTGGCGACTGTCTGAATTTCGGACATTGGCTGGGTCAATTTTGCTGGCCACTTTGTGAAGTGGCCAACTTCATCCTCTCTCTATTTTTCAGTAATATAATATTATATATATACATATTATTGTCAAAGCCGTAATACTAAGAAATAAGTGGCAACATGGATGGAGTTGATAGACGAAATAATCGGCATTTAGCGGCTTATGCAAGATAAAATATTACATTACAATGCCAAATAGATAATTTTAATTTTCTCGAACAAATAACAAAGATTTTAAATATTTTGAAGAAGATATACATGAACATTGTTCACTTATTTTGGAAACGAGCTTTATTTGGCTTTGGTACCTGTGTAGTATAATGTCTAAATTGTATTCCAGTTTTATGTGATTTCAGATTGAGACGTCCACTTATTTTATAAAACATTTTAAAGCTTTTATAAAAATACAAATGTTGTGGATGAAGAGTGTCTTTAATTGATTGAAGAGTGGAAATGTATGTGGGGGGGGGTCTATTTCTTTCCCTAATTCTGTGAAAAAAAAAGAAAAAAGATTATCTTGAAACTTGTTAAGGCGCTCCTTGAAGTCGATTTTTCAAAAATGACTTAAGAAAATATTTCATTCAATTGCAGATCAAATGCAAAAAATTTCATGTTAATCGGTAAATGTTAGAAAGAAGAAAGAAGTAATAAATTAGCGTGTAAATGTATACAAGAGGAAAACACTTTAAACTTGATTTTCTCATATTGCAGTTTTTGAGCTCATTCGTAAGATAAAAAAAAGAATTCCTCCACCAAACATTATGAAATTTTGTAAAAACTTTTGTTCAATATGTGTTGGTAAATTGAATTTCCGATTTTGCAACTGACAAATGGGAATCAGATTTTTAAAATTTAAAAATTAATGTTAAAAATTATAAGTGAGAATAACTATATAATAAGTTAGATATCCAAGTTCAAAGTTCCTTTCACTTACACATGTTGAATAAACATTTCTGTGAAATTTTCGGTGGACCAGCTATTTTTTAATCTTACGGATAAGCTCAAATTCTATATTCACATTCTATAAAATATCTTGGTGCTTATGTTGACTCTAACCTTAAATGGAATTCTCATATCACAAAACTTCACAGCAAACTTCGCTATTTGTTGTACAAAATTTTTTACCTCAAATTTTATGTCAATTCCTCTTTTCTTTTAGTTTTGTATTACTCATTTTTTCACTCTCAACTACTCTCAACTATGGTCTATCTGCCTGGAGTTACTACATTACTAACTTATATCCTTTGATCACTTTGCACAAAAGAATAATTAGACTGAACACCTTTCGTTCTTCTGCAAGAATCAACTCCACCTATTTACTCTCTCGAATCTACAAAACGATTGGTAAGAAACATTTTTCATATCTTGTCAATAAATTCTGTAACTCTTTGCCTAATCAAGTTAGTAATAATACTTCATTATTAGCCTTACAAAAATTAAAATGCTACTTGTTTTCAATAAATAATATTGAAGACTTTTTTTTATAGGGTGTATGAATTTCCCACCTAATAACTTTCTCCCTTACTACATTTGGACCTACTTTACATTTTAAATTAACTTTCCCTTTTTTCTCCTACAATCGGAATATTATCACCACATGCCTGCGGCCACCATGACCTATCAAGTTATATTGTGATTAGTTCATTTTATTTATTTTTCTGTTCACACATGTTGTGTTCATTTGTTTAAATCGTTTTATTTATTCATTTATATGCTTACAAGATTCATACCAAATTGTAATTTGTGATTACCAGTAAGGATCATTTGGCTCCTTGGTAATTTTTTTCTCTCCCCCTTTCTTTGTATTCCACATTTTTCACTAATAAAGTATTGTATTCTCACTAAAATATGAGATGTAAAAAAACTGCAATATGAGAATATCACGTTTAAAGTGTTGAGTAACGATGATTTATTGTTTTTCCTCTTTTATTTTAAAAGAACAAATTAACCGATTGACACGAAATTTTCTTCATTTGATTTTTGAAAAATCGGCACTTCAGAGGTAGTAACACTCCTTAAAAAACTAGGGTATTTGAATAAAAACGGTTCATCACACAAATATTTTCATGCAAATGGACATCAACATAATCAACCTAAGTGTCGGACTTCTTCTCCGGTTTTGTATGTGAACCTCTCCATAGTTCTTTCTTAACATTAAGGGTACAAAATAAGGACGTTTCTGAAAACGCAAATTTATATGTGCATTTGTTTCGACAGTATGAGAAAACACGTGCTGATCGCGTGGAAATACATTGTCCCGTACTCCAGTACCATCATCGATCATGAATACAAATACAACGCCACAACAGGCAAAATGCCCAACGAGGTGGCTGATAAAAAGATGCCCATAAAAATATGGATGTCATATATTTCAAATCCGATGAAATACCTATTCCTCCGATTCCTACCGATTCGATGAAGACATCGAATCGACGAGTCCAGCACGTATCTGGATTGAACCACAGATATGGCTCCTACTGTCGCTGTATTGGTCCTTTCTGGCGTTTTTCATAACCCTGAACTTAATAAGTAGGATTAGAATCAGTCTTCAATGAAAAAATATTGTTTTAGTGCTTCATGAGAGAGAGAGAGAGAGAGAGAGAGAGAGAGAGAGAGAGAGAGAGAGAGAGAGAGAGAGAGAGCAGATAGAGAACTTACTTCTCTTCTCCAGAAAAAAAAGCTGATCTAGCTACACCGTACTATACTACACTACACTACTATATCCTATAATTCAATCATCTATTTCCTAGACAACAGTGTAACATTAGCTAATTTTAGCTGTATCATAACCAACAAAAAAAACTATTTTTATAATTTTTCTTTCGTACTCCGAATACATTATTGAAAATATTCTGATATTTTCTTTTGATGAAAGCATATCAAACGAGGCTATACAATAACATAATTTTGGAAGCTTTGTTTGTACCCATGACAATAGGGAAGAGAATTATGTTAGTTCAAAGAAATTAATTTTTTTGTAATAAATAAATAAAAAATCAATATGAATTGAAAATAACTTTTTTTAAAGGAAAAAGTCAATAGCCGTTTATAAGGAATATATTTTTTTTGTGCTTTCAATACATCTCACTAAACGCATATGATTGGGAAAATGAAAGCAAGTTTGCATACTGCAAATAATAGCCCGAATTTTTTTTTCTCGTTGTATGGTAGGGCAAATAGAAAAGCATTTACTAGGTTTTAGTAGTGATATACTGTGCAAGAGCGTGAGAAAGAAACAAACACATATTATATACATAGGAGGAAAAAATGAATATATCACACCCGCTGTGGTGAAATGAAAAGTCGAAAAAATAGGATGTCGTGTGTCGGAAAAAAAAGAAGTTTTGTCCTTAGGGATTTCATAGATGATTATCTTCACGTCTAGAGATTTTCGCATATAAATTCTTTCAAAAAAGTAAGCTCTTTAAGATATTAAAGACATGGGGGAGGGGGAAAGAGACTCCATAATACGTTACGGAACACGAGGGAAGAAATATGCCATGGAAAATAATAATACATACAACAAGAAAACAGGAGATGGAGACACAAAAACCTCAAAGCTTTTGGGAGAGGCGAATAGTTTTATGAATAGTAGGGAATTTTTTTTTTAAGGTTTTCTTTAGGATACATTTTGGAGCGGGAGTTCTTTGTTCCCGTCCGCAGCGCATAAACTCAATCCTTTTTACATGTTCTTATACTGTGTACAGAAGGAAATACCGCGTACTACGATAAATTCAATGATTATCATGAAGATTGAGAGAGAGTGTGTGTGACATTATATATTTGCAACCATCGTGTATGTGCAGTTTTCAATTTTGAAATCCGGATTTTTTTTTTTTTAGATCCGTATAGATTCGGGATATTTTTCTTTGGGTTTATGAAGTATTATTATACGTTTTTTTCTCTTCGTAAGAAAGAATTTCATCGCAGTTATGTTGGGTTTTTTTCTCTCGGTCTTCTGCGTGCGTTTACTGTCAAAGATTTCTGAAAATCAGGTACCTTATATAAGCAAGTATCCGTAAAGTAAAACTAAATATGAAACGCCGGATAGGAGCATGAATCCTCATTTCACAGGACTCTGAAAGCGAACGAAGAACTCGAAGCAGTGAGGATACAAAACTCAGGGCTGAATAAAACTATATACCAACATTTCACTTAGGATAACTCTCATCATAATCAGTGATGAAAGTCATAAAATCTGTATTGGAATATACAATAAATTTAATACGAAAAAGCGTCTTTATAGCAGAAACAAACGTTCGAATGATTTGCAACGAAATGAATTACATGATATCACAAATCTGACACACATCTTAACATGAATGGGTGAGCCAAAATACTAGACCAGTGGTGGCCAATCTTTTTCCAAGTCGTACCGCAATCATATCTTCGATTCGCACGTGTTACTCTATGAATTTTCAACACACAGACCCTATGCCATGTTTTTACGGTATATGAACAAAATCACCCCCACAAAATGTTGTTCCGCTCTCCTCTTGTTTTCGTAATGTTCATCGTGCCACTCTCTTGAATTCGAAACCGTTTTCATTTTGGAGTAGTAAATTCGATTACCGCAATGGGCATGGGCACTGGAATCTAAGGACTCAGGCTGTTTGCCCCCGTCCACCTTCAATAAACTTTGCAAGATTGTTTAGCCTCCCCCCCCCCCCCAGGGTTTTTTGAATATATAATGCATGCCTCCTTAGGTGACGTTCCTGAATCCAATATGTATGGGACGTCCAATAACTATAGCCTCCCAAAGATGAAAACGCATTGGATATAAAAAATAATGATTATAACTAATTAAGAATACCTACCGTACTAAATATAGGTTTGGTGGCGTAAATTTGTAACCTGCATTCATAAGAAAAGGATTGTTCCAAATTGTTGGAGAGAATTCGTTCGATTGTAAATGAAATTGAATTTCTTTAATTTAAAGAAAATCGCGGATCATTGCTGGTATCATCGCGTCCTGTGGGTTGGCCGCTTTCTGTACTAGACCATAAAAATCAAAAGAAAGACGAATCAAAATACAAGACAGTGAAGGGTTGCATAAAAGCTGGATCAAAATATAAGACCACAAGAAAAGCTGAACCAATATACG
Source organism: Pholcus phalangioides (assembly GCF_987345545.1). Classification (NCBI taxonomy): domain Eukaryota; kingdom Metazoa; phylum Arthropoda; class Arachnida; order Araneae; family Pholcidae; genus Pholcus; species Pholcus phalangioides. The sequence continues at coordinate 36,470,746 of NW_028301596.1, read as the reverse complement.
GGGTGATTATAAAATAACTATCCCGTCATATGGGCCCCTAACTATCATACCATTCACAGAAACTGAATGAAATTTTGGCATATGGTATTTTGATGTATGCGCTCAAGAATGATATGGAAAACAACAGTGTCACTCTAACAGTTACGGTTACAGTGAGAAAATTTCGAAAATATCAAATGGCAACACCAAGTTTTTTTGTATTGGAATGCGATCTCCATACTGAAAAACACTAAATAGCGTTGGAATGGCACCTGCAGCACGAAAATCCCCGGAGCTAGGCAAGGAAAAAGTAAAAAGGAATTTGCCGTGCACCAGAGCATTAATGTTTGTTTCATTCGTCACACCGTTTCTTCGGCAGAGATTCCAGCCTGATTAGTCCTCCACAAGGTCATGTGCAAAATTTGTGAAACCCAATAAAATGCTTTATTTTATGCTGCTTCTCTGTCCTCACTTTTAGCCTATCTACCGCCGGTGATTTTCATGCTGCAGTTGCCGTTCGAACGCTGTTTAGGGTTTTTCACAATGGAGATCACATTCCAATATAAAAAACTTGGTGTTGCCATTTGATATTTTCGAAATTTTCTCACTGTAACCGTAACTGTTAGAGTGACACTGTTGTTTTCCATATCATTCTTGAGCGCATACATCAAAATACCTTATGCCAAAATTTCATTCAGTTTCTGTGAATGGTATGATAGTTAGGGGCCCATATGTCGGGATAGTTTTTTCATAATCACCCTGTACATGATATGAACATATGAGACATAAATAAGTGATAATATGATTACTTATGATAACTGATTTATTAATATAAATAACATATTTGAGAAGTTTCAAAAAGTTGGACATTGATTTATTATGTATTTCTTTGTAATTAACGAGTAATTTTCAATTGAATAACTTTTTAATTAATACAAATCAATTGACTTAATTTAATTAAAATAATTAGTACTTATGATTCCATGAAATCAATCTGTCATGTGACACGAAAATTTGAGAGAAAACTATTCTTTTTTATTTTTAAGGTATCCGATTACCTTTCTTGTCACTTTTCTGTAGTGTCCCGGAATGGTGAAAACAGTGAAAAACTGGTTCTATGAATGTTATTTTCTATGAAAAGTCTATTTTATGTCAAATTTTGGGCAAAATTCACGGGATATTCGAAACACGATTGCAAAAAGATTTTGTTAATGATATGCTTTTTGATTTTCACAATATACATTTAGCTAGTGATGCTGCCGGTTATGAAGCAGAATTTAAAGGATTCCATGATATGCCCATAAGTTACACCCAAATATTTTAATTGTACGCGTGAATTTTTTGAAATTTCATTCCACGTCGTTCCATTTCGTCTATAAAACACTAATTCAAAAAATATATACGATAGACCTTAGATTTTGGGTCACAATCTCAACAATGTAATTCAAGATATCATATTAAAATTTGGTAATGATTCAATGAACAGCTTTTTACAAATCATGTCACAAACTCAAGTAAAATGCCAACAATAGCATTCTTCGTAAAGCACGTTTAAAATCTTTAACCACGTATTACTTGTATGTAGAAACGCAACGCTAACGTAACTTTGATTCTAAGTATCATATAAACAAAATAAGGCCTGTTTTGGAATCACAACAAATAATGCTTTTATATATATCAGAAAAATGAAAATGTATATTTTCTTCCAAAATGACGTTTGAAGTCGGATAGCTTAAAATATTTATATTCTTTCAAGGTCACGTGTGTGTGTGGAAGAAAAAAAATGCCAGGCTGGAAATTGGGATAAAATTTCCAAAAAATTTCGTTTTTCAAAGTCATAATAACAATTAAATTTCTTTTTAAATAAATTTTGAAAATACTATGCAACTCCCCACTCTCGTTAGGTCTTTTAATTTCCAAAAATGTCAATTTCATACAAAAATTTGTATGAAAAAATAGATAGAAAAATAATTTAAACTTTCTTTAAGTGCAACGTCAGTCAAAAATGGGTTAGCGCATGGCCCTACCCGGGCACGGCATGGGAGGAGGTCTCAAGCCTACAGAGGGTCTTAAGAAAGTGAAAACTGTTTGAAAGTTTCTAGAGTAAGCATCTAGATAGGTAGGCAGGCATTTCTAGCCAGGTAGGGCCCTCCGTAAAATCCCTTTCCCCGGGGGCACTCGATGGTCCTGAGACGACCCTTTAAATATTAATGAACGAAGTTTCTCAAAGACTCTTGAAAAAAACCGTAATGTCTAGAAAAGATAACTCGCGGGGAAAAAAAAGAGAAAAATTCGCCATATAAACTGATAACCCTACTCAAAACCGATTAAGTTCTTAGAGATTTTAGTCATTTTTGGATGGTTTTGGGACGCTGATTTTGAATCTGGCATTTGTTTTGTCATATTAGTTCTAGTTTTTGAGATAAAGTGGAAATTAAATTCCAATTGTGTGTGTGTGTGTAATACACAAGCAGCATACAAATCACATTGTTGAGAGTATGGACTATCTCAAAAACTAGAGCCAATTTGGCAAAACCAACAACTGTATTGAAATCAGCAGCCCAATTATACCCTGAAACCATTAAAGTTTCCTTTGGAACATGAATAAACAATTTTTTGGTTGAGCAGTGTAATTAATCAAATCGAATCAATTAAACTAAACTATTCAATACCAAATTTAAATCACAAAATTCCCCACCAATCGAATCCATCAAAATAAAGAAGGAGGTATCTATATATATACACATAAATCCCGGCATCAAATTCTTTTAAAGTAAATCATGAATCTTATCCAATTTCGTTTTTCATTAATTTTGTTTTTTTTCTAAAATGAATAACTTTAAGAGAAATGATGCCAGACGCGAACGAAACAGCCATAAAACAACTCCTCACGTACACGAAAAGCAAAAAAAAAATGCACCAAAAAAAAGTTTTTGTATGCAAAATACCCCATAAAATCTGAGGCACATCTATATGCATGAATTTTTTTTTTTTTCTCCTTTTTTTTCCAAATTTTATCCAGTATGAAGAAGAAAAAAAAACGGATTGAACACTGACTTACATCTTGTTCAACAACATCTTTAACATCTTCTTCTCCGTCCAAAGCGATTGAATTCATGGGAGTTCTTTTCTCCTCAGTTTACAAGGAAATGGTTTTTCTTAGAGAAATTTTCCTTTTTTCTTTTGCATCATAGTAATGCCAGATTTACACCAAAGTTAAGTATAAGAACCGGGAGGGGGGGGAGTAGAAAAAATATATTTGCAAATTTAAGCAATTTTCAGCGACAAGAAGGGAAAAAAAAACAAGATCACAATCTCTCTCTCACTCTCTCGGATTGATGACATCTTGGAAGCTCACAAATTGCTTTCGACGCTGGCAAACTACTAACGATGGTCGGAAAAAGTTTTGAAAACCCGGCAAGCCGATAACATAATTTAAGCGATCCTGGGAAAAAATCGATGAAAAGGAAGATTTTTCATCAGTTTTTATTTATATTATTTTTTCCTCTCTCTCTCTCTCTCTACTGTTCGAATATTCTTCACTAATTGAATGATCAATTAATTGAAAATAAATCTATTTCGATAAAAACCGTATACGTGAGCAAAATTTTTCTCTCTTAAGAACTGTGTTGATGATCACACCTACCTATTTTTTTTTTTTTGTTCGAAGTGTATAATCACTTTTTAATTGAGTTGAAGGTATTCGATCTCGGATAATCAATTCGGCTATCCCTCTGGAGGTGTTTCTCGAGAAATATCTGACCATCGAGTATCGATCGATGTGGATTGTCATTTACCATTGTTTTTCGCGTTTGGACTATTCGAAATTGCGTTGCGGTGTCTTATCGTACGTAATCTTTTGTAATTTTTTTGAATTAAGTGTCTAATTAACGCTCATTTAATTATATATTGATTTACTGTGGAATATGGATTTTTCATGGCAGATATTGTGTCGTAAATTGATTGTTGAAAGTCTTTTTTACAGATGGGAGCAAAAAATCTGGTTCTGATAATGGCACAGAAGTCATTTTTACCAATTTCGCTTTGGCAACACGACCAGTTTAATTTTAAGGGGGTTGGTGCACGATCTTGGCTTTCCATACTTTCCTAAATGGGAAAAATCTCATTGATTTAAGAAACATTTAAAATTTTTCTCTGTTCACTTAAGGAACTCAATTTTTTTTCGCAAATGCAATAAATGTTTTTATGCAACTTAACATGAGCATTTAGGATTATTAACAATAGATTAACGGCATTTAACAAGATTAACGGCATTTAATCTTAACTTCATGTTGGCTTTTTTCGAATTTTAACTGTAACAACATGCGACGTTTTCAAAAACACCAAAATTTATATTAAAATATTTGTAAAATATTTCTACCGCAGGCAGAACAAAAATGTGAATACATTAAGATGCATGCCATAGTATTTGAAAATTGAAAAATTCGAAAATGCGTTTTTTGGAGAATTTGCGTGCACGATCCCTCTAATCAGCAGGGAAGTGATGTTTTTCTTCAGCGTTTCTTAGAAAATTTTAAGTGATAATATATCCATACGTTTAGGTATTTCTCTGGTTTCTAATAACCTATACAGCAGTGGTTTTCAACCTTACAGACATTAAAAGGCAAAAAAAAAAAAAAAGAAAAAAAAGGATAATTGCATGATGTTCTAATGCAATAAATCGCACTGCATTGCTGGACAAATTTGCAAAACCCGATGTTCCTGGGGTATGTAAAAATTTCGACCGACATTTGTTTCTTTGACCACATGCCCGACGCGGGCATAAAAAAAAGGCGCGGTAGCACAGGTCGCCTGAAGTACCAAAGGATGTTTAGAGGTGTCGTGAGTTCGATACCCAGTTCGCCCTTGTCAGAAAACTTTCTTGACACCAGGGTACAACAGAAAACCACAGAAAAAATTGCTACCGCAGAGAGTTTCGCATCGAGGGGTTAGCGCAACAACCTCTCGATGAGTATAAAAAACAAGCCTGCCGTTCGGAATCGACAATAAATTGTAGGTTCCGGTCTAATTAGACCTCGTGCGCAGAAAATGGTCGTGGTGCGACAAAAATGATCAAATGATCGGGCATAAATAAAATTACATTTTTGTTTCTTATCTTCTTTTATCTTTCCCGTCAACGATGTTGCAAGTATTTGTGCACAAATGCATTGTATTTCATGGGAATGCATTATTGGGCACAAATGATGCAAATGTTCAGTCAACGTATATTGACTTATTTTCACGGTCCTATGGCAGTCTAGTGCGATCATAAGCTTTCATATACTGCAGTTTGCCCAAAATAGAACCATACTGCAACTGGGCTGTACTGAAGATCTGAACTCTTCACTTGAAGCGAAATAGTGTATCTTAATGACATATCCTGATTCATGAAAGAGAGGAAAAGTTTTCTTAGTTTTCATAAAAACGTAAAAATATATTCTCCAAAACAATCATATATATTGTACGGCCATATTATAACACTATATAAAGTGTCCGAAAGTGATGAAAATTCTGCGATCGATTATAAAATTGTCGAAAATATTTATGCCGTATTTCTCTTCTCTACGCAAAATTTTCGGAAAAAATATCCATCACAAATGTACCGAACTCTTGCTGCCACCTACACAATCGAAACTGAACTATCTGTTGTAATTGTTCAAGTAAAGTTAATTATTGGTTTCGAACCGGTATGCGACATGAATACTAACACAATATGATATGATATTGCATTATTTGTTTGCTGCATACCAGTATAAATATGAGCCAAAAAAAAATCCCGGTTAAAACATTTTTATATTTTACGCTAGATTATTATTTGTAAACGTCAAAAAACATTGTAATCGGTATCATCGTACATACAATTTTACATGGTATACAGGCTAAAAAAATATATATAGTTTCATAACTACGTTTTGTGTTCGTTTCTAATCTGTACATCGATTTGCAATCAGCAACAATTTTATTTTAAGAATTATGAGAGATGGTTTTGATTTTATTTAATAAGTGACAGCAGGGGTCCCTAGCTTAAAGAGGTTTCTTGTATTTAAAATAGCAAAGCATAAAAATATGAAATATAGAAAGTTAGAAGATTAGGGAATTTTCCTTCATTTTTTTTTCCACCGGTTTGCAAATTATTTCTCCCATTTATGCCAATTCGCGAAAATTTTCACCTAATTTCAGGGTCTACAATGAAAAAAAGGTTGAACAACATTGAATTAAACCGCACAAGGCTCAGGCTGTTAGTACCAATAGGAAATTTTATCAATTTCCTTATAAAATTCGACACTATAATGCTTGCTGGAAACGTTTTTCAAGATTTACGCTTATTCCTCAGATCCTATTAACCATCATGCTATGCAAACTTACCCCAGGGGTTGTGTCAACTTGCCCCACACATGAGGTAATTGCATTGCATAGTTTTAAAAAATTGTTCAAATAGATTTCACGGATAAGCATAGGATTTTAAGTGGCATTTTTCATCATTAATTTGCAGCCTAGGAGTAACTCTATACGTAGCATCGGTCACATTTGTTGTAAATACTATATTGAATAGTATATTCAATATAGTATTAGTTAGTATTATTAGAATTAGTATTAGAATTACTATAGTAAATTATAATAATTAAATACTTTGTTGAAAGAATGCACACATCAAAAGTAAAAGCTATGTCAAATAGCTCCGGTCTCCCTTACCTTACTTAGAGATATACGCAAACACTTTGCATTTAACAGAAAGATGAAAAACTTAGACTATTTATAAATTTTCGCGAAAAGTTTTATAATGTTTATGATTGTTTTTTTAAAGGTATATATATGAAAGAATAATAGAAAACAAAGGCAGCTGGTGGTACACGATAGGAAAAGGAGAAGAAAAAACACACACAAAAAAATTCAGGTTGAAGTTATGGACTTCTCAAAAGACCAAAGACAGTAATGAGCAAAGTCCGAACTGCACGGGACATAAAATTCTAAGAAGAAAAAGAAGAAGAAATCTCAAGGAAAAACAAAACAAAGTAACAATAAGAACAGATACTGTTTGGAAACAAAAGACTCTTTTCAACTAATACAAAACAAAAACACAAGAACATGAGAAGAACCTTAAACCGGTCGCCATCAAAGATGGCGCTCGCAAAGAAAAAAAAAGCAAACTAAAATTTTAAGAAGAAATTTTTCTTCTAGATATAAAAGAAATAAAACTTTAAGGGGAGAAAAAAAATTGAAGAAAAATATAAGAAAAGAAAGGGAAAGGATTTCTATATATAAGAGATAAAAGCAAAGAGAAGAAGAACTAGTTTTGTTGCGGGGATTCACCAAAGGAATACGAGCAAACTGATGGAAAAGAAGAGAGAGTTACAAACCAACGTTTCTCAACAAAGAACAAAGGAATCTTAGCCTTTTTTATATATATATAAGAAAAATGAAAAGAGACTAAAATATACCAAAGTGAAACCAAAGATCTTTTACTCTGAAAACTTCTGAAATTTTTTCTCCAATGTTTAATATAAATATGTTATATTATAACAAAATAAAACTGGTGTGTGACGAATTCTTTAAAAGTTTTCTGAAAGATTAATCATGTCAGCATATATTGGCAGTCAGACTATCCTTGACCCCTCTCTGTCCCCACAGGGAATATAAGCAGCTTATTTTGGTATATATCTAAAAATAATACAGGGAAGGGGTTCTTATAACATTTTCAACCGCAACCAGAAATCAACAATAAGATCCACTTTGCGACCTATGGGGCTGTTTGTTTTTCGAAATTAGGGAAACCAGTGACGCAATAATGTATTAATTATTGAGAACGTGAGGGGATTTGTACAACTCATCTGGAGGGCCCCTGTGAATCAAGTTCGGTCCGTGACCATGGCCCCCACATTTTGCAGGAGGGCCCCGAGGCTGGGATCTTTGGTGGGCCCGAGGTCACTTGCCACGGCACCTTCTATATTGGATTTATAGTGTGAGGAAACCTATATACATATATGATGAGAATCATCTCGGGCTGGAGCCTCGTCAGTTCCCACCCTCGGGGGGGGGGGGGAGGCTATGGTCGTAAAGCATGCTCCAAGAATCTTTGGCTGTTAGTGGATTTGAGCGACCCATTTAGGAAGCCCCTTTGGATCAAGTTTGGGTTGTAGCCCATAGCTCATGGATCCCTGGGGTTAAGTAGATTTGTACGACCCATCTCAGGAGCCACTAACTACTACTACTGTAAATCATATATGCACGTCATCCATATTCCTCTGCGGAAATTTTCGGAAGCCCCTCAGACTAAAGTTTTGTTCGCGACCGATAGGTTATGAACCCATGTACTAACATATTCGACGTTCATTATAACGACCGCTTCCGTTGTTCCACAGAAGACGGACGTTGTAATGGGACATAAATGAAAATACCTTTTGAGCACAGTGTACACAATGCTCCAACGTAAATGACTCAAACTAATATATAAAAAATCCAGCACCCTCCATGTGTCTCCAATATTTTGAGCTCAATTCTTAAGTTTGACCCTCCCTGCCACTCCATCATCGATACATTCTGAAAACTTTTTATTGTTGAAAATGTTTCTAAAGTCAACGGTTACAGAGATATCCGCTGTGCAGACAATTTGAGATACCCTGTATATGCATGAAAAAATACCCCATTCAGTAAATTACTAGTGCAGTACCAGAGTGAAAATTCCAAACCAATTTAAATTTTATTAGGAAATCAAGAATAAGATCCACTCCGCGACCCATGGGGCTGTTTGTTTTTCGAAATTAGTGAAACCAGTGAGGCTAATGTACGATAATGTGACGATAATGTATGTAATGTAATGTCATGATATCGTTATATGGATAATTGTTGAAGCCACTAATTAATGTAATTTTATTGCCTTTACCGGAAACGGCTGTATATTACTTGTTATTTCATAAAATTTCCGGACACATCCATCCTTCGAGAAACATTTTGATATCACTCTGAGATATATGGGGGTACGTCCGATCCTTCAATATTCAATATCATAAAAGTTTTACTTTCGATACAACGACCCTCCTAATATAACGTCCGTTTTCAACGGGACGAAAGGGATCGGTATATAGCGACCGTATAATATATAGTTACTGTATGTATAGCTAACTGTATAACGTATTCTTCCAAATTGTTCTGCAAAAATGGAAAATAAAGCTCAAAATCTCTTGCACACCGGCTATTATAGAACACAAAAATTCTCTGAATCTAATCTAAATTTTGATTCAAAATTTCGAAGAAAGTACTTCATTAGTATCGAATTTGAAATTTAAGTGCCGCTCCGATTATCTAAGCACAAAAAATTGCAAGTGATAAATTTCTATTGAATATGATTATAATTTATTAATCCTGAAAATAAGATAAATTTTCCATCAAATACAATAACCGGCATTGCTAATCCCAAAAAAAAAAAGTACAGCAATAATAAAACATTTCCGCTTAAACCCTCATTTCAAATTACCCGAGCGTTTTGATAATTATGATAATTATCGCTAAATAAACAATAAAAATTACCCTTTTATAAATTCCACGTTATAAAATTGCGTTTTTATAAGCAACCGTTACTCTTGTTGCACAAGAGTAAATTTTGTAATGTTAGTTTTTTGTTAAGAACATGAATTAATTTTGAATTTCAATTAAAAACAAATTAAGCATAATGAAATATCATTTTAAGAAATAATAATAAAATATTTAAAAAGTTCCAAAAAAAATTAGATATGAATATCAAAACATTTTTTACGCATATTTCAATTTTTTTATCCACACAAAAAAAAAAGATAGATCTTTCTTTTTTCCCCCATGTTTTTTTTCTTTTAAACTTATTTTCCCCAGTTTATGCAAATATTTTCCCTATCCCAAACCAAACAACTTTGTACGTACTTTTATTTATTTCATTCTATTTCCAACGGAATTTATTTTTCCTCTTCTTATCTTATCCTGCGCATTTTTTTTTTTTTCATTTAAAACTTTCTCTTTTATATTCCTGGAAATGAGATTTAGCTTTTCGTAAATTTTGTTATTTCCTAGAAAAATTTAAGGATTTAACCCTCGTTAACCCTGTCCAACTAAAATATAAAATAAAATAAACGATTTTTATGTATTTTTAAAAGTATTTCTACCATTTCTCTCTAACCCCACACGTTCGTTTTCTTTCCCCAATTCTCTCTTTTTTTTGTTGCCTTTTTGAATATTTTAAGCCTTAATTCCTCTTGTCGGAATTCAGGAAAAATAAAAATAAAACACGAGAAATAACAAAAAAAAATATATATTAAGGTTTTTATACGTGTGTTTTTGGATCGTAAAAATGAAATAGTTTCGTTTGCTTTCTCTTTTTTTGAGAATTAAAACACGTCGTCGTTTTTGTAGGTTTAATTATACAACATGGTGTAGGAGTAAAAACGGTAAATTCTTTAGGGATCTACCAGAAATCCTACAAGAGATTTCGTTTTTCGTTTCTCTTTTCGGATAAGATAGTGTTTGGGAAGTTGATGAAACATTTAATGAATTGATATTATTGTTCCTGAGGGAAACATACTGTTGAAACTGAATGGGAATTGTAGAATTTCCTGGAAATTTTTACGAGGAGTTGAGTCTTTAAAATTATCTCAGGAAATCCTTTTTGTTTTCTTTTTAAAGTGTAAAATATTTTGTAATGTATCTGTTTAAATATTTTCTCTTCTGTGTATAAAATACTGTAATATCTTGTGTTAAAGGCACGTATTAATTATATAGGTTTAAAAATTCATTTTAAACCGTGACATGTACAATTACTTTTTTTCATGACTTCGAATGACTCTAATGAATTTTTAAGAAAATTTTATTTCAGTTTTTATGCATCCAAATTCCATTTGTTTTCTGTGGCTGCCAACTTCGAACTGCAAATGCGAGCCTATCTCCCCGTCAAAAGGGGAGTTAGGCTCCCCCGTTAAAAAGTCTCCCCCCGCAGAGAGCAACAGGCTTACAAACAGTACGAGTATTCGGTCATTACACTTCACTCACTTCACTTCTGAAATATAGATATGGTAACACTGAAATAAAACACAACACTATATACGCACTCAGACTGTTAGGTACACACACTTACGCTTTCAGCACAATCCACTAGGAAGTAGAGTATTTTTTTAGAAACTCGAGTATTTTTGGAAACTCGGGTATTTTTTTGGTTGGCCTCAGAAGGTGTAGGGCAATAGCTTTTTTATTGGATTGTTGAGGACAGGTTGACCAAATAAAAAGTTTTTCTTTTTATTTTAATAATTATAGAACCTTAATGTGTCTAGGATACTGAGAATGCCTCTAAGATAATGAGAATGCCTCTAGGACAATGAGGATGCCTCTAGGATAATGAGGATGCCTCTAGGATAATGAGGATGCCTCTAGGATAATGAGGATGCCTCTAGGATAATGAGGGAAGTGGAATTAAGTAATCACCTGGTAGTGTGAAAGGTTAACTCTCCACGTTTCATTGGGCAACACTAAAAAGCTGCCATTTTCCAAATGTTCAAAATGTAATTAAGCAGCTTACGGTGCTCTGGAATTCGCAAAAAATTCAGCAAACTTGATTTTTTTTTACGAACTAGGGATTGTGTGGAAAAAAAAAAATTACATTCTCGCTTACATCAGTTAAAGCAGCGGATAAGAGATGTGGTCGACTTAATTGCATGATCAATCTGATATTTCAAGTTCTTAATCAGGGGCTATGCTGGCACAGGTGTGGAAAAACCTTTTCCCGAAAAGGAAAGAGATATTTTTTTTGGATATCATACTAGGGTGAACTCGGGAAGAAAAGTCATCTTGGCTCCATCGGGACTTGAACCCAGGCCCTCATGCATACCAGACCAGCATGCTACTATCTATACCACTGGAGAGATATGCCCCTGCTTTTCTCGTTTCACGCACTGTGGCGTGAGGAACTGAAGTTATGGCATTAGCAGCCTCTCTTAACTTCAGGAAATGCCCCCCCCCCCCCAGGTAGGACGGTAGAGAGAGAGAGAGAGAGAGAGAGAGAAAGAGATAGACGGCTTCTTTCTTAGCGCAGGATATTAAGGAAACAAGTATGCAAAAGGGGGCTGGGTTCAAGTCCCGGCAAGGACAAGATGACTTTTCTTTCCGAGTTTACTTCGGCATAATATCCAGAAAATATCTGTTTCCTTGATATCGTGGGCTGAAAAAAAAGACATCTATCGCTCTCTCTCTCTCTCTCTCTACCGTCCCACCTGGGAGTCCTGACGTTTGAGAGGCTACTAATGCTTCTACTTCAGTGCCTAACGCCACTACGTGCATGAAATACAGAAGGCAGGGTCGTGTCTCCAGTGGTCAAGATGACAGCATTTTTTCCCGATATGGAAGAGGGCCTGGGTTCGAGTCCCGGCGGAAATGCGATGACTTTTTCTTTCCGAGTTCACCTCAGCGTAATATCCAGAAAATATGTTTCCTTAATATCTTAAGCTGAATCTCTCTTAAACTTCTCATCGTAAATTGCGCAATCCTCAGTACTATCCATGCTGTTGCTTACTATCCACGTACAAGAACCCCTCTCTATTTTGCGCACCCGATTTCTGGCGGAAAGGGGTTCCTTATACACGTTCAAATATAGCAATTACAGCAGTCATAGGAATGTTTTCTTTTTTTGTACCATCCATTTTGAATTACTCAGCATTTCTTTGAGAACACAGTATAAAATCAAGGGTAAAAATCATATCATACTACGTTCTATTCCGCTCGAGAGATCGATCAACGAATCCAATCACCATCCATAAGTAAGGAATACTCGAAATTAATGTGACATGTTTTGTCGATAAACTTCATCTTTACCAGACAGAATATATCACAAGGACCAGACATAGAACGATCCAGACCGGAGGGAATGGCAAAGATATCGTGCCACGATCCCGTTACGATATTAGCGTCTCTTTGATACGTCGTCGTCGCGGGAGACTAATGATCAATCATTACGAATATTTTACTTATTAATCTGTCTGAAACGCAAACGGCGCATAATGATTAATCCTCTCTCTCTCTCTCTTTTTTTAAATTTCCCGTGAATTAAGTAGAGACACAGAGAAGTGAAATTACTCCATTTATCTCCTTTATCTTTCGTGTCTCAATACCGCTAATCTTTGTGGAAACATGATTATTTCTAATGTCAAAGGATTTTGTAATCTACGGCGAGGAAATACGAGATTGTGATTAGTGGGGGTGTTATTTATGCAAATTGGGATAGTTGTAGGTGAATCGGGATAGTGCCGAGAGACGAAACGGAAATTTATTTTATAATATCATAGAGGGAGACTGTCTAGGTGTACGCTGCTATTCTTTTCGTTTATCGATAGATATGGAGATAGCAATAAACCAGAATGAAATTCGCTCTTTCTGTAACAAAATGCTATCAGCGACTTCGCAGCATGTGGAACTGGGATGTAAAGTTTGCAGTTACTACAGAATAAAATATTTAGGAATCCACATATAATGAACCAATCCTACACATCCTTTATAAAAAATGTCGATAATTTACATTTTTTACAGTGTTTTGCTCTTCTAGTTTTCTATCGCACCCTTTCCGAAATTTTTAAGGGATATTGTGTGCACAAAATTATTATTGTATTGCAAACATGCGTATGAATTGATCATATTTGTTATGCATGTAATTGACTTATCCCTAAGTCATTACTGTCTTCAAGTATATTACCAATTGCACCTTTAATTGTATTATCACCTTTCCAATTGGTTTTATGAACAGAACAATAAATTTGAGCTTGAGTTTGATAAACATGGATATCAATAAATTAAAAATTAATATTTTTTTCGAAAACTCGAAATGTTTGATTTTTAAATACGTTTGTAAAGATTTATTCCATGAAAACCATTCACTTATGGTTTTATTTATTGTTATGAAAAATTGGTTATAAACAATTACTGAACAAATTGTGAATAGGCTTGATTAGCTTTTCGCAACCATAACTGCCATGAAAAATATATTGAAATAAAAATTGATATTTATTTTAGAGTTGTCTTCTGACACAGAGATGACCTCAAGAAGCTCCCGCATACAGGCATAAGAAAAGTCTTTCAAAATCGACAATAACTTGTATGTACCGATCTAATAATCCTTCGGTCATAATGCAACGAAGATCATCATTATTAACTTGAATAATATGTAAGATATATACCCTGAATTTTAAAATAATGTGTTTGAGAAAAAAAATTGAAATTTTTCTTTTACTCAAAATTAACCTTCACCTTCAAAACCGATAGCAAGAAATATACAATATTTGTTGTTGTTTTTTTCCTGATTCGACGACGTTTTATAATTTGCGATACGTCATTGATATCTACGACGAAACACTGTTAGGGCAAATAACTGTCTAAATGCTGGATCAATGTAATCGATAACGATATTAAAGTAAAAAAAATGCTATCGATAGCGTTACTCCAACGCAAAAAATGCATTTAATAACTATTCAACAAAAATCAAACATCATCGTATACATCAAACAAATTGTAATCGATAACGATAGTCCAGAATTAGTATGCAGGTTTTATGCAGTTCACAATACATATTAGTTGAAGCTCAATATGTATTTCACAACACTATTTAAGTCTAATAATGTGTTTTGATACACTATGTCTTTCTCAACAATGCGTTTCGCAACACTATTTCGGGTTCGAAATTGTATTTCTAGGATCAAAAAAGCAATTCCCCATTACTCTGGGCTCAACAATGTATTTCACACAATAATATTCCAGGTTCAATAACATCCAACTATATTCACTTCTAATAATAAATTCAATATTTTTATTTTCTTAAATTCTAAACGAATGAATTGTTGAGATTCTAAAAATGAATGAACTGTTGAGATTCTAAAAATGAATGAACTGTTGAGATTCTAAAAATGAATGAACTGTTGAGATTCTAAAAATGAATGAACTGTTGAGATTCTAAAAATGAATGAACTGTTGAGATTCTAAAAATGAATGAACTGTTGAGATTCTAAAAATGAATGAACTGTTGAGATTCTAAAAATGAATGAACTGTTGAGATTCTAAAATTAGGAACTGAACAATTGAATTCGTATAGTTTGAGATTGAATATTGAATACATTGTTGAGTCTGGAATATTGTTAAATGGATGCGTGCTTGCCGGAACTGTGATCAGAGAAACAGAAAAACGTTTATTCCAAATCTTATTCAAAAAGAAACAGTAGTTATTGCATATTATATTACCTTTAAACCTGATTTACATTTCAATCTTCTTCACATTTTTCTTAATTTCCAACAAATAGAACTAAATAAAATTAATTCAAATAAATTAAAATCTACCCTACCATAATAAAATTAATTAATTTAATAATAATAATCACTTAAATTGAATCCCACTAGAAAAAGTAAACAAAAAGAAAAACATTCAAATCATTCTTAAAATTGGAAGATATATATTACATGTCCGAAAAAGGAAATGGATCTACGGGGTTCTAATATTTAGCAATAAAATGACCTATAAAAAAATTATAAAGATAATAAATAAATATGAAAATGTCATTTACAAAAGAAAAAAAAATGTAATATTAAAATTGAACGAATTTTCAAACTCTGAAATCGAACGAATTTAAGATTTCCAAATTAAATTAGTTCTTGAAATTTTAAAATTGAATGAACTGCTAAGGTTTTGAAATTGAATGGATCGATGGAACAGTACAATTGAACTCATTTTGGAGATAAAAACACTGAATGCACTGTATTACGAAGACTGAAATATTGAATAAAATGACGAGTCTGGAGCATTGCTAAATACGTGCGTTCTTTCCGGAATTTAAATCAGAAATAAACTTAATTTTTTTTTAAAAAAAGGTATTACCCAGTTTGCAGCATTCAAAGAAAAAATTAATATACTATTTCTGATCCACTATAATTTATATTTCGCAATATTCACATATTGTTCTCAATTTCTTAAATTACATTAATTTCAATCAAATACAATTAATAAAAGATTCCTAAGCATTAATTAACCTACTACCATATTAAAATCAAATTTCATAATAATCATATTTATCAATTAATTCAAATTCCATCAGAAAAATAGAACAATTCAAATCATTATTAAAATTGCAAGATACATACACACAATACATTTTCATGTCCGAAAACAGAAAACAAATCTACGGGGTTCTAATATGTAACAAAAAAGCACCTTACAAAAAAAAACCGTAGCAATAAATATAAACATGAAAGTAAGATTTACTAAAGAAAATTGATAAGATTTTAAGATTTTCAAAACCGTTGCGATATTGAAATTGAATAAATCGTTGAGATTTCAAAATTGAATGAATTGTTGAGAATCTGAAATCGAATGAATTTTTGGAACCTGACAATAGAGTTAATAATTAAACTTAAAGCACTAAATGTATTATAACGATTGAAATATTAGATACATTGTAAAGTCTGGAATATTGTTAAATACATGCGTGCTTTTTCTGGAATTTTCATCAGAAAAACAGAAAAACTTAATTTTATTCCAAAAAGAAATGGTAGTTATTAAATTCACAACAGTCAAAGACAAAATTAAATTGTATATTTTCTTTGAACCTGATTTACATTCCAATCTTATATACATATTTCCCGATTCCTCCCCAAAAAAAAACTAAATAAAATTACTTTCAATCAAATCAAATCATATTCATCAAAAATTCCCAAAATTAACACACTACGTTAATAAAATTAACTATCACGATAATAATGTTTATCAATTAATTCAAATCCCATCAGAAGAAAGGGTACCCTTCAAATCATTATTAAAATTGCGAGATACATATTCAGAAAAAATCCGAAAAAAAATGAATCTACGGGGTTATAATATATAGCGAAAAAGTGCTATAAAAAAGATAATAATAATAAATAAACGTGCCACATTTACAAAATAAAATTGAAGATTTTAAATTTTTGCGATTTTGAAATTTAATTAATTGTTGAATTTTAAAACTGAATGATTTCTTGGGGTTTTAAAATGGAATAAACTGTTGGAAATTAGAAATTGAATTCCTTGTTGGGATGAAAACATTAAATGTAATTGACGGGAAAAATATTTAATAATGTGTTTTCCGGAATTTTTTTATCCAAAACAAAACCTCAATTTTGTTCCAAAAAGGCATATTTGCAATAGTCAATGACGAAATTTAATTATATTACAATATAATTAATAATGACAATGACTATATTACAGTGATATAATTATATAATGATCATTGCCATTGAACATGATTTACATCTCAATCTTTTTCCCACACATTACATCCAAAAATCAAATCAATTTCAATAAAATCAAGTTGATTAAAGATTCCAAAGCACTAACTCACCTACCACCATAATAAAATCAATTAACATAATAATCATATTTATCAATTAATTCAAATCCCATTAGAAAAATAAAACCATTAAAATCATTATTAAAACTGCAAGGCGCATTTTCCATGTCCGAAAAAAAGGAAATAAATCTACGGGGTTTTAATATGTAACGAAAAAGCACCTTACGAGGAAAAAAAAGATAACAATAATAAATAAACATGAAAGTGTCATTTGCAAAAAAAAAATAAATAAATGAATAAAATAAGAAAGCGATTCTTATATCGTCTTAAATTAGAATTCCGACCCTAAAGCAAAGCAAAATAAAATAAAATTTTCTCATCTTTTCTTACTTTTTACCAAAAAAAGGAAGAGTAAAAAACTTTGTGCAGCGAATAAATATTCAAAAGCAAAAAGAAAAAAGCGGTGGGATTTTGCTTGAAGGTGTATAATGGTGGTTGGAAATAAAAGGGTTGGCGTAACCAAAAAATAAAATAAAAAGCGTGAGGAGAGAGGGGTATGTAAGTACTTTTTTTCCGCCGGGTTCGGTACGTGATCTTTTGAAAAATTCGCCATATTGTCACCCTCGCGTAAAAAATCGCGACATCATCAAGTTTCGTTCGTTCGTTCGTGTGACGCCCTCCCTCCTCCCCCCGCCGCCTTTTGTCAACGTAGAAATGGAGTACAGACAAGAAAAGAAAGCATTTTTTACCTCCTAGAAAGAATATGTAACGTCAAAGAAATAAAATAAAAAAATGGAACATGGAGTAAAAAGTGGTTGAGGGCCCCGAAAAGGAAATCTTAACGCAAGCAAAGATTGTGACGGCGATGATGATGACGACAGCGACCCTTGTGAAATTCCCAATGTCGACTTTTATTTTTTGGCTGACTCGACAACTATAGTGTGTGTCACCGCCGGAAGTGTTACCGGGCGAGAACTTTTCGAAAAGTTAACGCTTTTGTAGAAAGAGAGGCATATTTCTGATGAGTACCCCCACCCCCACCCAACGCCGTACGAGAGTATTGTACCGTATTGTATGTATGGCGGATATATGCTTCCCTCTAGTACCCTATCGCCATTATCAACTTTCCGGGTTCTTGTCGATGGAAGGTAATTTCCCACCACCCTTTTCCGTGGATTGATGATGAAAGAGAAATTGAAGAGCCCTCGAGCAATGAGGGATTTACTAACCGGACTAATGATCTTGATCGGTTACATGAAAAGATTATTCTACACCCGAAGTGATTACAAATGGCTTTTGTTACGTTACCCGGGGGCGATTTCGGTTGTGTGTGTCGTATCACATATTTTCGTATCTTTAACACGGGGTTTAGCTTTCTAGACATTGAGGGACAAATTAAAAATTTCGATGAAGCCCGAGGACTACTGAATTAGTTATACCGTGGTATTAAGAATTAGAAGTAGAGCAGTAAAGTTAGTAGTAAAGTTCAGACAAAATGCCATAAATGCCTTTTTTTGCAAATTTTCTAACTTTTACTTTGTAAAAATGCCTTTTTCAAACATTTCCTGCCGTAAGTACCTATTTCAACAGTTTTAAGTTTATTAGTGAATTTCAGTAAGTGATTAAGTGATCTGAGAGATAGGGAACTGTTGGTATTGCCATATATTAACTTTGCTTTGAGCGGATGGTGTTAGACGGGAAGGATTTTGTTTCAGATGAATGGAGCCTATGCTAGAAAAGCAGACGGAAGTTAGAAATTTTTGTTTCTGCACGTTCTTTAGATTATGTTTAGCTCAGGCATTAGACTGCATTGCATATGTATAGCTGAGCGATAGGTCATCAAGAGGTCATCAGTTGACGTCATAACTCACTCAAGGCGGGGTTGGAACAGACAGGGCTCAGGGGCCCACGTTGTTTTTTTTTAATTTTTGTTTCTTACACCATAAATGTACTTCAAACAAGCATGGATATTTACTTTACATACATATTCGGTATTCAATTAAATTGACTAGAGTCATCTTTATGGGGTATGCGACGAATTCGGCCACACGGGGCCCCTGCGCTTGAAGGAGTCCCGCATACGTACGTGGTAATGTAAAAAGAAAAAGTTGTAGGTTTTTTTTTTTGCATCAATAGAAAAAGGTAGCTATGCTTCAACTGTATAAATGGCAATGATTATTCCAAATAATACATCAAATAAACAAGAATTATTCGCAACCTCGAAGAAGCCCCGCAGATAATTTTTTCATAGGGTTCTGCGTCTGATAATGATGACCCTGGGGGGAATGGACCTAATCCTGAGGGTCTACTAACATGGTATTTTGGGCTTGAAATCAATTTAACTTGTATAATAATGCAGTCAATATAAACTCTAATTAAAACAGTAGACGGATTAAGTGCAACCAATTTTTCAGCTGGTTTTTGGGCCACAGTTACTTTTAATAGAGTTTTTAGTTATATTTCCTTCCTTCCATAAATTATAAATGGACTTAACTTAAGGTCCATTTCAATTGCTTATTTTAGACAATTTTAGTGCCTTTTCGCCATTTGTAGTACCTAAACTTCCGGGCTCTAATTGTAAGATTTTGCCACCAGGACCATAATTTCTCTATGGTTTTGCCATGGTAAGATATATAATTTTGACCGTCCTTCTCCTGTTGCTAATTTTTCTTGACTATCCATTACCCAAATGATCTGACCTTCGGAACTTGGGTACTGGTCCATATAACCAGCTTAGCCTCCCGCAAACCCCCCTCCCTCAAATACTCCTCTGATTTCATTTAATGTACGGTGGTGTTTTAATGGATGGTCCAATCGAGGAGAGATGAACCCGGGGCTCCGAAACTATCGAAATACTTCTATTTATTCTGAAATTATTTCTTCCAGACAAAAAAAAAATCAATTATGAATTTATTTTTGATAAATTACTTTGACAAACTCTGAAATTACTTTCAGCAGTAATAGTTCCAAAATGTTGCCTTTCAATAATTCCTTCATTTATTCTGAAATTATTTCTTTTATTACAGTTGAATCCAATTCGTTTCAACGAACACTTTCCTAATCTCCCCAGGTGAGTTTACATAGTAACAATGCAAAAACCTGGAATTCCTTTATAACTAAATTTCCTTTTAACGAAGTTATTCTGAAATTATTTCTTTTATCAAGGTATTTTTCAACATTTCTACGATGACACTTGCAATGTAGCAAATGCACAGCGTCACTGGTGAATCTTGAAAGCATCTCACAATTCTAAATAAAATTCATTCAGCATTCGTGCCACTGAGATCTTTATCGACTCTCCATTCACTTCAGAGATTAACCGTCTTTAAGTAGTTATTTACTCAAAATCGTCAGCTGGCCGCACGTAACCCTACTCCAGAAGCCGAAATTGTCAAATTTCATGTTGCTTACATGAAGTCACAATTCCACTTTTGATTTATGCTTATATATACGAAACTTTTATAGTTTTTCTCTCATTCTGAAACCTGTGGTTACGCTATGGGAACAAAACCCTGCACCCGTTTCGAATCAAATCACAGTTTGTAACTGTCTTTTTTCCCCGGACGGCACGAGTAGGAATTGAATCAGATAGATATCGGCCCGCGAGCAATTTTTCTACCATTAAGATATTGTATATATTTGTATAAAGCTAGGTTCTCTCTGGCTTCTGTATGTGAGCGGAGTCAATGACCGGGTTTACATCACTGTCTACGATCTACAACTTTTACAGTTTTCTTTTCCAAGGGGTTGCGCATCACTGTATCTTGAAATTCACTTTTTCCCCCTGAATTTCAAACTCCTGAAAAATTCAGTTTCATAAAATATTAAAAAAAAGAGATGGAGTAGCCCCCTCTATCTGTAACTTAAAAACGCATTAGATGGAAGATCAAATTTCTTATATTTTGCAGTTTTTTTCGTCCTGAAAATACTACTGTACTGTTCACCCATGTTTGCTTGCATAGTGAGCGTATATTTTTCTTGAATTCAAGAACCGTGTGGAAAAATGTATATTCGTTCTAAAAATATGTACGATAGAGGAAAAAGTCATTAGAGGCTTGAAAAGTTTGTGAAAGTGTGATCTGTCACAAATTAAGTCTGTATCAATTACTGCTTTGAATTATATTGACCGAATGAGGCATAAGTAATTTTAATGGCATATATAATTTTGTACCCTTTTGTCACAATTCCATTTATAAGATTTTTAGTCATAATTATGGAGACGGTTGAATCTATTTCATATATGAGTATTCGTATATTCATTCATATACCTCTTAGAGGACAAAAATTGCTAAAATGTACACTGCCTGGACAAAAAAAAATATTTTTAATTCAGACTCTTAACAGTATGTTGAAAAACGTTAATACAGCCTTTAACAATACAAAGTATCGATTTTGGCATCTATTTCATGAGGTCGTGCAATATGTCAACTGTTAATTTTAGCTAAATTTGCATAAATGTATTACTAAAATACACGGTAGATCTAAAAAGAGTCGAATGATTTCTTAACCACCTCTTGGTTCTCGGTCGGGTTTAGGACTTGGTGGATAGTCGACGTGATGAATCGTGCTCTTTTCACTGCGTCCACTTTTCATAGTTTAAATATGTTTCGCCATCATCATTCTGGAAAGTGGAATCATCTCCAGAGAACGTTCGAAAAAAGATGAGTGAGATTGATTGGGTTATTTTTACTAAATTTCAGCAGAAGGGGTGTTGGGATGGAAAGTTTGAATAAATTAATAAAAAGGATTGCATTTCAAGATATATGAATGACAATAGCGCATGGTCTTTCCCGTAATTCACGCGTGTTTTACTTACATTTTATACAAGGTGATCACTCCTTTTGTTGTGAAGTAGCTAACCCCTAAACCGTTATTAGTCTTAGAGAAAACTTCTAAGTACGAAAAATGGTTAAAATGTTATCTCACATCATTTTAGAAGGCATTTAAATCAAACCAATCGTTTTTGAGAAATTTACGGCCGTATGAAAAGTCCTACAAGGAATATCTACTTGAACATTCCTCATGCACTGATACATGTAGCAGAACAATCAGTTCTTCTACGATCAATGCTGACCAAATTATAGGTGAAGTAGCACCTTGACCATCCAATCCCCCGATCAACCGAATTTCGGGTTATACAAGTTAATTTTCATGAATTCTTAAAAAAAATTTGGGTATTAGAATGTTGTGCGATACACCTTGCGTCGCGACAAACTGGTTCGCGGAATGTCGCAGCGCGTAACGAGAGCTCTTCGATATCAATTTTGAATCGCATTTCACCTACACATTGAAAAATTAGCGATTACCGATTAACATTTCTGTATAAAAGAAAAAAAATGATACTGTATAAAAGAAAAAACAGAGTATTTTAAAGATCATACGAGAGCAATGTAGATCAAAAAAATTTAGTCGAGATACTGGAAATTTAATACAAAATTCTACGAAAAACTGGTTACGCCTCCACAGGGACTCGAATACCGGTCTCTCGTTTGCCGGACGAGTGCTCTACCCCCTAAGCTATGGAAGCAGCTAGAATTTTTCTTATTTGCAGCGTATACATATATTGATTGTCTACGTACATGGACGGCAGAAACAATAAAGAAATAGCTATAAATGAATGACATAGGCCACCAGATGGCAACCAAGTTTAGAAATATGTCCTTTCCACTTGTTAATACAAGATTCCACGAAAAACTGGCTATGTTTGGAGATGATGGCCGAACACGGGTTTCTTATTTGCCGGAATTGTTTGCCTATCTGTCTCCATAGCTTTGGGGTGGAACACTCATGTGTCAAACGAGAGACCAGGGTTCGACTCCCTGCGGAGGTAAAACTGAATATACTTCCGAATGTCATCATCTCCAAATATAACCAGCTTTTTGTGAAATCTTGTATTAACAAGTGGAGAGGACATATTTTTCTCTACATACAGGTGTAAAGTTGCTCACTTCAATTATCCATGAAGGCTGCAGCACAAAAAATTGAGCTGCGTTACTTTGTAACAAACCGATACATCACGGAAATAAAATTTCAGCAATTACAGTGAATATAGATAGCTGAATAGTACAATTTCTTGGTATCATGCTACGTACATCAGGTGAGGCTCAAGCACACTTTTGAACAAGCTGTTGAGTAGGTTCTTTTCAAAGGCGTTACGTTATAAAGCGGGTAGAATAAAAATCCCCCCTTCTTTTGAATGAGAGGTAGCAAGCATCTCCATCGCCTTGATGCATATGCTTCCAACAACTTCATCGCATACAAGGAGTGTGTATACAGTATACAAACAGCTCGTATTCTTCGCAGCATCCTCCTTTTCAATCACCTTACCGCCATTTCCTATATTTCTCCTATCTGAAAATTACTTTTTTTCCTCTCTCTCTCTCTCCGAGAATTTTCTTATTTCCTCTCTTTTCTCCATCTTCTTCATCCTGCTGCTCCACTTGCATTTTTTTCTTCCTCCTTTACATCTTTTCTCCTACATCTTACATCCATAACTCACCTCCCGCTACTTCTGGTACATACTAGAAGAGGGAGTGAAGGTAATGCTTTACCTCTCGTCTTGGCCGTTATTCCTGCGCCAAGATTGCTGTCCAAGGTAATTCTAACAACTCCGCGGGAAAAAATAAATTCTCCCGGAAATCACTATTTGGAAAATCAGTTCCTGTATGTACGTATGTTTTATTTTATATTATTTATTTTTGGCAATACCTATATTTTTTTATTTAATGGTACATTCACATGTTGCCAAGATCGGCGAGTTTTCAGATATTCGGCGGCCACGTTAGGTATTCTTGAGAATTGTACCACGTTAGATAATTGGAATTTCCGAAGAAAATGGATATTTTATGTCAATTATGGAAAATGTTAACAGTTTTTTGTGACTTAATTTATTTTATAATATTTACCCATTTAAGGGATGGGTGGTTGCTAGATTCCTTTATAAAAATATCAAGGTAACTAGGACAGAAAAAATTTGTTACCTAAACAACTGTACACGATGAGGATAAATTTGTAGATGGCGAAGAAAAAGTCTAACTATAACACCTGCTTGGATTTTCATTAACACCAAATGGGCTATAAAGATAGCCACCAAAAATTAATGCTAATTAATGCTAGTAGGTACCAAGTATCACCCAGCAGCACGTTTAATTATTTCTCGAAATTTGAATTGCAAAAAAATGACGGGAGGACAAAAGTGCCACCAGAGAACAGAAAACGGAATGTATGGTCATCATGGACATGCATCAACTTGGTTTCACGACCATAAAAAAAACCTTGTTTGACGTTTTTTTTAATTCACTAGTAGTACACGATTTGACGCAATGGCGATGGGCAATGGTGCCATAATGTTCAATATCAGTCTCACCAATAATCGCAGTTTTCATGCAAATTAGCCGGATCAAAATCTAAATTCAGGATATTCCATGCCCTGCCACAATTGGACAATAAAATATTTCGAGGAAAACACTTTCAACACCGACTTCGGTGAACACCTTAGTTAATTTGTCCCTCAAACTCTCGATTATGACGTCATTTTTACTTGGAAGCCGTATTGGCCAACATACGAACAGTATTCTATTTTTGAAAGGGCTCCCAGTTATTCCATACGTCTATTTTGGATTCGCATTTCAAAAACACCATCACCACCAACAAAAATTTTACATTAAAAAATTGTGAGGGAGAAAAAAAGCACGCACAACACTGACTTCACTATGATTATCGTTATTAATTTGTTGCTTGGGCTCCCGATTATGACGTCATTACGAGTAAATAGCCCTATTGCTCAACATACGAACAGACAGTACCGTAAACCGAGGGGAACTTCAGGACAGATCGAGTATCTTTAATCTTTAGGATAAGCATTGATTCCACATTTGAAATTATGCGGCAGGCTGAGTTTTCGGGCTATCGTAATGTTCTCGATTTAGAATCGTTCACAACAATTAGTAGAATGCTCTGAGGTGCTTAAATATATTCTGAGTGATGCTTCTGATTGTTGGCACCTTGTTTCTTCTCTATTTAGTGATTATCATAATTTTGTGAAACTTTATAAAACTTTGATTAGTCAAAATCGTACGCCAAGTGAAAACAAAAAAGTAAGTAATTATTCAATTCGTAATTTGATAGTTATTAATTTATTGTATGGTTATTTTTTGTGAGTTAATTAGGTTATTTTTTGCATAATAAAATGTGAGCATGTTACTTTTGACGGGTTAACATTAGGGCATATATGTAAAAATTTTAGTAATTCTTTAAAACATTTTTATTTCTCTGAATTTGAAGTTAATTGTACGCAGAGGGCAGGAAAATTATGTAAGTGGCCAAACGAAGAGGACAAACTTTGATACCCTGCTACGAATTTGATAAAATTAATTCCTGTAGAGGCGACATGAAGAAATAGATTTAATTTAATCTTAATCAAAATTTGTACAATTTTCACCTATTTTTGTGTTTCAAGAAAACGGCTTGAATAAGCGAAAGATTTTCAATCTTTTACAACTTTCCCATCACCTGTGTTTCAAAAAGAAAAGTAGCTTAAAACAAGACTCTTGTCATTATCTTTTTTTTTTTAATTCAGGCCCATTTAAATTTTTGTACTTTAATTGTTAAAAGCTGTATAATAACAAAATTTCTAGTTCTTCTTAAACTTTAAAAAAATCAAAAATAACTTTAAAAATTGTTTTGAAGAAACAAACTTTAAAGAAAATCGTCTTTTTTTCATTTTAGAGCAACTCATGTAGAATTTCTACAGGCTAGTATTGAGGTAACAATCAGACAAGAGTACTATAATAGGTATACTTGCGAACTGCTACGGAATATCAGTATTTTCTATAGATATCTACCATAAAATACTGAACTGCGTGGGGAATCGTGAAAAAACTACGGAAAACTGGTTTTTTATAAACTTCTTTTGTTAAAGGATTTATATGGATTCCATTAACCTATCTAGTACAAATTGACGTCACGCAAAGACAGCATCTCCAAAGAATAAATATCAAGCCAAGAACAAATATCAAATTAATAGCAAATCAACCAATTGACATAAAATGTGGTTTGCATCAAGATAACTTACCATGACTTAGAATTATATTTGATAAATAACAGAAAATTCAAATTTAACTCACAGATGGCGTAGTAAAACGAAAAACTCGACATCTATATATTTAAAATTCATTTTAAGTGTGTATGCTATCCATACATATCTACAAAATCTACAATTTCATACCAATCTTTGCCATTTTTTCATGTGCACTAAACAGGCTCCCAACTATAACGAAAGGCTGCTTTAAAAGTTCGTCAGAGTTTGGTAAATGCCCGATAAAGTAAAAAAAAAACTGTTCATCAGCAATGTATTATTGAATGTCTACTTTTTTGTTACTTTAGTTCCCAAAAGCTTCTTTAATGCTCCTAGAACAGCATATGAAGAAAACCCGGGCAGCGCCAGTCACTGCTAATTTGAATATTGAATTTGTATCGTTGCTATGCATAATATCAAATTCACAATTTTTTTCTAAAGGTGAAGAAAACTGATTTTTTAAATTTTAATAAAAAAAACCAAGAGAAAAAAAATCGATTTTTTTTTCGGGGAACCCTCTCCCTTCTCTCGGCCATTAACTTCCTACTACGAAAAGGCTGCGTTCTAAGGTTGCCATGTATGTAATAATGCATTCAGATTAGAAAAAAAAAACCTTGTCCTAATGTTACCCCGGAATACAGAGTAACTTTTGGAGGAGCACAGGGAGTTACTTATGTTTCTCCCTATTTATTTTATAAATAATTTCAAATAATCGGGCATGGTAAGCAAGATGATGATTGTAGCTATATTTTCCTCTCAAAATCATATTGTTAAATTCTCATAGTTAATAGGGATACCATATTCTCAAAAATGTGCAATTTTTGTCAACGTTTTTTTGCGAAAGAAGAACTAATTCTCTCGCATGTTTATTTAGGAATCATATTTCACAAATGCGATTCTAAAAATTACGAATACATATGCACCCAGAATACAAAAGCAAAAAATTACATGCGAAAAAGTAATTTCATTTCAGCTCTCCCTCTCCATTGAATACTAAAATGCAATTTCCAACTCAGTACATTAAATGAATCCCGATTACCACATGAGATAAAAGAACACACACATATATATACTACGTATATTTTCCTTTCCTCCCTCATAAATTAAGTATTCAAATATTTAAAAACAACCAAAGAAGAAATATAATAATTCTATTTTTCTTCCACTTCATTCGTTCAGAGAGAGAAAACTAAACCGAAAAAAAAAATTAAATTCAAAATGGCGGAACGTTTTATGGCTTGAAAACTAAAGTCCTCGGCGCCATGAACGTAATGTTGTATAATAAATAAATAGGCGTTGGAATATAAAAACCCAGAGAGAGGAAAAAAAGAAAAGAAATTCTAAAATGAATTCATCGTCTCGTGTCTGGAATGAAGTTAGTGAATAAAGATATGAATATAAGTAACAAAAATAAGAAATATTTTCACTAGAGAGAGAGAGGGCCATTTTTGACCCCGTTTTAAGCTCCAATAGCTACGATGGTTCATTGTTTCTAGCAATAAATCTACCGCCTTATTTTCAGAACACCATTTCTTTACCTCCCATCGAAAATTCTAATGACTCTTCACTAGGGGAAAAAAAACCCAGTAAAAATTGAATAATAAATTTATAGAAAGAAAAAAATCGCACCACAACTCCATCCACAAAGATGGGGAAAAATAGGCAATGATCGAATTTGTATGTAAATTAGGCGTTTTGAAAAGTCCCTTATTAGCATATTTGCTTGACGTTTTGTCTAAATAAATGTGATTACCCAATACATAACTGATTAATGTATACGCATTTTTAGGAGTTAGGGGAGAATTAGTCATACCCAACTGTATTTATCTTGAATTTTTTTTTTTTTTTTACGGGAGAAATGGGAGTGGAAATTTACTGGAAAATGAGATGGGGACTTGAAGAGATACTAATAGGGAAAAAAACGAATAGGGTGATTAAAATTAACCCTGATTACTTTTTGATTTTAACTCCTTTCCATCACTGTATTTACCCCTTGTACCGAAATAAAATGATTTAAATGTATTTCTTGAAATGCATAAATTATATAGGGTGTCCCATAAATTCGTAAATAGAAAAAAAGAATCATAAAAATTGGAGGAATTGGTGTATTTCAATCCGGTTTCCGAAAAAAGGCGTACTCACGGGAGGGGGGGGGGGATTTTTCTTAAATTAGTTCAATTATTTTTGATAGATGGCACTCTACGAAATTCCGGCAGGAATTTTTCTTTAATCTTTTCTGTGCCCAAACCGTTCCTAAAGCTTTAACCGGCGATCCGTATCTGAGGTAAAGCACCTTCGCCAATAGTGCTTCATCCGCCGATGTCCAAATTGTGGTAAATGTGATAAATGCGTTTATTATAGCGGTGATTATGCATAATACCCAAGCGTCGCGTTGTTGGTAAACGTGATAAATCGTTCTATATGATATGCTATGCATGATAATTCATATATGCATTGTATCATTATATCGATCGTAAAATTTGGTATCCTTATATCGGGATCCGATCATACATGCTAGACTCATTTGGAATTTTTTTCATATTTATCATATTAACCAATTAAACTAAATAAATGCATAGTGACAGGTAAAGTATCTACCAACAACACCTTGTTATTATGCATAATCACCGGTAAAAGTGGTAATATTTTCAGTATTCATCAAATTTACCAACGACGTTTGTGCATTGCGTACATTCGGCGGTAAAAGGGATAAACTTATCAAACTTACCAAGACGATCTGCATGTATGTATAATAACCAATTTTTCACATTTATCAACATCAAAATGAATCCCTTATGTATGCGCCATCAATAGGAAAATTCAGAAATGAGCGGTTAATCATACGCCCTGCATGTAATAGGGCTTTGATTTGCATATTTCCAATGATTTGCTTTCGTGCAGCGTCCTTTATCGACAAAAATCTGAACTATATTTTTCTCCCATACCAAGAAAATCACCCTTTTGAGAATAACGTTTTCTTGAACTTTATTTATGAAAATTCATGAGAGCACATGAAAGTGGAAAGTGAAATTAATGTCTCATTTGGTGTTGTGAGATGACATTAAATATTTTATAACTCTACAGAATCACCTCCAGTTCTCAATCACGTTTAATCACTGAAAGTACGGACACCTATGACTCATCATATTTCACTGAGGCAGAAACGGAACATGCATTTATTGGCAATTGATGTCAAGCAATAGCTTAAATCATCTCCAATTACTATACTCAGAAGAAAACTACGTTGAGCATTGGACCAATAAGTTGAGACTAGAAACAAAATACATTTTACTGTATACGTATTTATATCTTTGTTCGCAGGGTTTGGCAACAAATTTAGCTGTGCGTAGTTGATGTAATTGAGTAACGTATCCAAAAATTGAAAAGATGTTGCTTATGTTTGAAGAAACAGTGGGCTGACCATATTTCATCATGAAAATTTGGATTGCAAACACAACACATCATGGGTAATTGCTTGTGTTCGACAAGTTTTTTTTCTTTGTAACAAAGATACCAATTATTGTTGAAATATGAAAATTGCCAACGGCGTTAAGTTACAGAGCTATTCTACATCGCAGAAGGTTGACTTTTCCCCCCAAAGGAAACGTTCAATATAACGAATCTTTGAGATGAATATTTGTGTTCATAATTACCATAATAGAAATTTACAAGTTATGGAAATACAGTGACTCAATCATTGATAGGTAAATGAGTTACCTATCAATCGATTAATCGGGTAAATTGATTGCACCATCAATGTGTATATCAATCAGTAACGAATAAAAATTCAATCTTCGTTGAGAAATAAAAAGAATCAGGACATTTTCATCAAAAAATTCCTGACAGAAAAAATTATGTGAGATTACGGGAACTTCCATTATAATAAGGTCATATGGTCACTTGAATTTTGAAATATAAAAGAGAAAAGTAGATTCGATTGTTCTCTTGAGATAAATCAACACGACACAAGCCAATGTAGTATAGTACTACCTCTAGTATGGTATTGGATGAATCAAAAAATTTTTCTTCTCTGTTGTTGAAATCTCTATGGATATAATTGGAAGTTAAATCCGATCTTTCCAGATGGTCTAGGACAGGGGTGCACAACCTTTTCAGTCTGCGGGCCAGATGAAACTGTCCCAACTCAAAACCATCCAAATTATAAAATTTCCCGTTTTTCCCCTTATTTTCAAAGAGGCTTACTCAAATTTTTGAAATCAAGAGTTAGGATTATTTGCATGACTTGTGACTTGCAGTAGTCGTCTATTTCCGCCATTTTCAATTTTTAAGCATTTTCAGCTTTGACAACATTTTTGGTTGTAATTCACATCTGTACTTGCCTTTGGACATTTTTCTTTATCTGTAAGTAACTGTTTTTTGTCTGTAATTGGGCAACTTTACTATTTTTGGCATTTTTTTTCGCTGTAATTGGCAACTTTACTTGCCTTTGCACTTTTTTGACGGTAACCGGCAACATGATTTTTTTCGCGGTTATGTAATGGTAATATACCGTATGAATCCCGATTTTCCATGTTTTTATGAAAGAAATCCTAGGCATATATCTCATTGTATATTTATTAATAAGTTCCTACCGGAACAGCATTCGCAAGCTGAATAGATCCCTTCGGTGGGCCGCATCTGTCCCGCGGGCCGGAGGTTGTGTACACGTAGTCTGGGACGAGGAAACTCGTCTTTGCTAGAGTAGCGGTTAAATACTTTAGAAGTGTTGTAATTAATGTCATAACTTCTCTTAGTTTCTCTTTTGTTCTGAACGCATGGCTATTATAACTACGATTTTTTTGGGGGTTGGGGCTAACATGATTTTGCCACCACCAACTTCCCCCAATGTAAAATTCAATGCTTTATAATGCTTGCTCCCTTTGCCCCCCCTCTTATTCCGGTCCCGTACATATGTAATGGCACCCATACCCGAGAAACGATTTAAAATCTCCTCTTGGAGATGCGAAGCGGGTTGTTGCCGGTCCATCAATGTCAATGTGTGTATGTGTATGTAATGAAAATTACATTATATAATATTTTTTTAATCTCCAAGAAAAACTCCTCTATATAAGGATAAATATAAACATTTATAAAGAAAAATAAACGTATTAAGAGGGGAAGAGAAGAGTCGATGCATCTTCATCATTCGAATTTTTATTTGGATCGTACGTGACGTATAGGCTTTATTATGTTTTCCTAGCGAGGATGGCATCACCATAGGAACACACGTCACTTACACACGCACATTTGTGGTCGAATTTAGACTCATTGTGTGGATTTTTTTTTATAACTTTTGTTTTTTCTGAAATAAAACTCAACATGAATGGTATGATCAAGCACGTCACGGAAATAAAAATGGAATTGAGGGGAAAAAAAATTTGTTCTATTTTTATGTGAAATTTCCAAAAATAGACTCTCGTAACTCCACGGTAAAAAATGTCATGGAAATTAAGACTTTTGTGAACATAAAATGTCAGTAATTTTAATTTTTATTAATCGAATACGATATTTTTGCCAATTCTTAAAAAAATTCCTGTTTTTGCGTTATTAAAGCTATTGAAATTTATGTATATTTTAATGAGAATATATTTTTTTTAAACCCCGAACGGAAAGTTGGGTAATGTTCACGCGAGGCAAAAACAATCTACCGTTGCTGAAAATGATAGATATAGTCTAAGCAGCGTTTTTTGAAAAATCTTGATGCAGCCTTATTTCGATGTGAAAATTTGCCGTAAGTTAATGATCGAGATGAATTTTCAATATTTATAACGTATTATCACTGTTCAATAAAAATGGAAATTTCAACATTGTTTTGTTGGTTCAAGTGCATCAGAGCAAAATATATATATATATATATATATATATATGTCAACCGATAATTTAACGGCATCAAATCAAATTTCACTACAAATCATGCTCAAGTGTAATTAATAACTTACAACATAAATTTATCCATAAGAAGAGATAAACAGGCTACCAAAATATACATTAATTCAGAAATTATAAGTCAATAGAAGATGACGCTAGTAAAAAAAATTGGTTTTTTTTGGTATGTGCATTAATCGAAATTGAAAGTTTTAGAGATGTTTAAATACCCTGCTATGAAGCTTGATACATTTGGTTAAATGTTCGAGAAAATTTGATATGAACACTACAATTTTCAGGAGGGAAAATCTGCGTGAGAATCTCGTGTGATAGAAATGAAACTTCTATGTTGTTAAACTTCTAGGCTGCGGGAATAGTGTGGGAACACATACTCCCTCCCACTCCACTCTGATCCAATTTTCTCTTTTTCCAAAGTGTGTGCATCGTCCATCATACTAAAGGAGACTTTCTACGATTCCAGTAGCGTCACTTGGAGTAAGGAAGGTAATAATCTGTCTTTGTCCGACACAAAGCCTCCAAACCAACCCCTCCTCAACTCTGTTTCTTACATGGCCAAATCTCTATGGGCATCCCTCCCACCACCAGAACCTACCTGCTTCTCGTACCTTCATCGCATAATCACTAATTCTACGAAACCGGTTTTGAGAAACAAGAAAGCGTTCCATTTTCTGGGACGGATTTTCTTTCCCCCCCCCCCCCATAATTTCACTTTAATGTCACTAAAGAAGTTTCTCTTCAAAACACGCATATAATACTGCATATAAACAAGAAATCCAATTATAATCGAGTGCAATCTTCAACTCTTCATCACACGGCAACAAAAGCAAACAAATCCAGTATACAGTATGTTGATCACCACAACTAAAACTCACATTCCCTACAGTGAAAGTCGAGCTAATCTCAGTTGGTTGTGGAGAATATAATCATTTTCTCCAGAAAAGCAATATCACAAGAAGGAGGCGCCAGAATTTACTGAAAATAGTCTAGTCCATCATCTCAGCGAGAGCGGGAAAAAAACCCATTTCACACAGTAGGTACTAATATCTAGGAAACATCTACTTCGGTTTTAAGGACAGTAAAACCAACAAAAATATGTATATGTATACATAAAGCCCATAGAAAAACTTTCAGCGGCTCTCCGTTTTTATTTTAGAATCATATTTCTGCAATACGATTTTCAAGCGCGGAAGAATCAGGAGCTTTTTCACAAATAAAATAATGGTCCCATACTAGCCAATACAGTTTCTAAGTCGTAATGACGTCATTATCGTCAGTTTGAGGGACAAATTAATAATGCTGATCATAGCAAAGTCGGTGTTAGACGTGCTTTTTTAAATTTTAGTGTCTAATTTTCGTATGTGATGGAATAAGTAAAATTCAGATGTTGCCAAGTAATTCTTTGGTTGAACACCATCAACTGTATTTCACATTCCCATCAGTGAAAGTCAAGTCTATCTTACTTGATGGAGGCAATATTATCATTTCCTCAAGAGCAGCAACACCACAAGAAGGAGACGCCAGAATTTACCGAAAATAGCCCCGTCCATCATCCCAGCGAGAAGGAGAACTAAGAAATCCATTCCAACCCCGTGGGTTCAAACCAATAGGAAGCTTCCACTTCTATTTTAAGGATAGTAAAACCAACACAAATATATATACATAAACCCATAGAAACACTTTCAGCTCTTCTCCATTGGAGAGCCCATGCGGTCAATGAAGCAGTTCCAAGCGTAAACATCTTCTGAGTGTATGTGTTTTTTCAAAGAAACCTTTTCGAAGAAACATCTTTGGGAACTCTTTCTCTTCAAACTATTTTTAGCTGCTGAAAAAGAAATCAGGAGAATTTTATTCCGTTTTTATATATATGTATGTGTGTGTAACCTTTTTTTAAATTCTTTTATTTCATTTTTACCACACTTTGGTTCTGTTTACTGGAAAAACCTTTTTCTGGTAACACTTTTTTTTTTCTTTGATGGTTGTATCTATTCCTTTATTTTTCCTTTTTTTTTTATATTTTTTGGTCCCGGAAATCCCAAGATTCCACAATCTAGCAACCGGCCGGAAAATTTAATTTATCTTCCATTCCCTATGGTCAAACGAAGGAGAAGAGGAAAATAGCCACCGAAAGCCAATGGAATTGTTCTTATTTTTATTTATTTATTTATTTTTCTCTTCACCTTCTTCTAAGACAGAGAGAAGAAAACCTTCGATCTCAAGGGAATTAGGAGTTGGGTGACTAACCAAAGGAGTAAGTGTGTATATACGTACATAGGCCTACATAGATATATATATTGGCCAAGAAAGTAATTTTTGCTTTGTCTAGAATTACAATAGAATGAAAAGTTTTCTGGAATTGGTTCTTATGAGTTATCAGCTATTTATTTATTTCCCGAAAGATTGGTTTGATGCATGGATTTATTCAGTTATCAATGAATAAATGGATTTATTCAGTTATCAGTGCCTGGAAAGGAACATATTACGAGAATATTGCATAACATATATACAGTTGAATTCGGTTATAATGACCTCGATTGTAATGTAATAACACCTTAGCTACAACCAGTGTTATTTGAAAATATAATTTTGAAGAGTAATTCCACTCCTTTCCAAAATTTTAAGGGGCATTTTTGTAAATCGTGAGCATATTTTGTAATCAGTGATAAATAACTTTATTTAAAAAAACACTTACAATTTTTGAAGAAGTATTTCCACACCTTAATGAAATTTGGAGAATTTGTCCTTAATGAATATTTGGCTTCTTATTGAAGGAGCAGAGGAGGGTCAATCCTAAAATTAAATTTTGTAGAGTGAATCACGTATATAGATGCGTATGTGCAAACACTGGCTAGAACGTCAATAATTGGTGGTACAGGTTTGAATCCCGTAAAGATCATTGTTAATGAACGTTGTGTATATAACGTTGATGAAAATGCAATGACCCCGGCTATATAACCAGACATTTTTCTCGTTATCATTATTTGTCATAATTAGGGTGATAATATGACGCACATATGTGAAACATTTCTTCATTTTGCCCTTCTCGACATTTATTTTAAATAAAAATGTACTGTCTTTTCAATGACGCTCTTACGTTAGTTCGTAACACTTATTAAAGCCTGGTATTAAATTTACATAATTCACAAATAGTATTATGTTAATTGACTCTGAATATGAAAACAAATAACAAATAATAGGCAAATATGGGAGATTTCATTTTTCCCCTAGTGAAATACATTTCAAATCACTGCAGACTTGTTGTAGCTGCAAACATAAAATCATAATCATCGGTATTTTAGCACACAAAATTTACATCGGTTAATAATAAACAATGTATGATATCATACATCATATTTTTCATTTTCGTATTGCATACCGGTTTATAACCAACAACCAATTTTACTTCAAGATTTATACAGATGGTTTTGTTTTTATTCGATAGGTGGCAGCAGGGAACCCAACTCAACGCATGAGATTGCAGAATAAAGAAGAAATATAAAATAAATCAGAGAGATAATGAGTTTTTTCCACCTCTAACTATTTTGTGTTTCGTTGTTTTTATTTTATTATTTATATATATATATATAT
The DNA here is from genome assembly GCF_987345545.1 of Pholcus phalangioides. Lineage (NCBI taxonomy): Eukaryota > Metazoa > Arthropoda > Arachnida > Araneae > Pholcidae > Pholcus > Pholcus phalangioides. The sequence continues at coordinate 36,434,914 of NW_028301596.1, read as the reverse complement.
ATTCAGTAATTATTTTATAATTTTTTATATATTCAGTAATTATTTTACTATTTTTTATTATTTCACTATTTATTTTTTAATCTATTTTATTATGTACTTTTAAACTATTTACTTTATCTTCAATTAATTTATTTTTAGTTTATTTCAATCACACACCGTTACATAGTTTTACACATCATATCGATTGAAGCTTTATTAAACGGAAACCTGTGTTCAACAGAAAAAAATCTTGGTACCTTGCGATTCCGTTTAACACAGGTTTTACTGTAATAATATATGAAGCATGTAAAATGTTTAATAAAATACAAAATAATTTATATATTTCTACTAAAAATAGAATAATGATATTATTATTTTCAATTTACAAAAATGTACTTTTTCAGCATTTTCACAGTAACACACATCAAAATTCAGTATATTATCACCAGATAAACTTCGATTAAGATTGCAGTTGCAATATTAACACTCGATTGCTCTATAGCATAAATTTTTTTTCCTCCTTTAAATTCACGGAAATTTTTTTCCCAAAAAATATAGAAACTCCATTTTAGTTGAAAATTCATATATTTACTTCCCTATCTGGATAGTGGTGATGTAAACATGACTGCTACTATTAAGAATCCAAAATCCTTCATAGAAAGAGAGAAATAACGATTTTTCACATTATATATATATCGAAATAGGAAAACTAAAATAAAAATCACTAAAATACTTAAAAGTTCAAAGAATCGTTATTTGAACGATAGAAAAATAAAATAAAATGGAATTTATTTCTTTATATATTTTTCGATTGAAGGAATTGAAAGAGAAAAATCTTTAAAAAAAAAAAAAACTACTATCGTATTGAACCGATTTCCAGAGTTTCGTAGGCGCATCTTCACTCAAAGTTAAGTGCGTAGAGCAATTGAATAACGTAGAAAATAGGAACTTTAAATAAACATGCAAATTCCAAGTCGGATATAGAGTCTTGGGAGAAGAGAAAAAAAATTATTATAAAAAAAAAGCGACGGAATAAATTATTTTTTGAAAGGTTCAAAAAAGAAAAAAAGGTCGTATCCTCGTATCCCGATAAATTGAAAATAGAAAAACAAAATTCTTATATATATATATAACCAGGAAAGTAGAAAGTAAAATGAGTAAGAAAGTCGAAGAATTTTCTTTTTATATTTGACTTTAAAATAATTTTTTTAATAAAAAAAAAATAATAATAATAAAGTAAAATAACATTCCCAGTGAATCACCGAAACGTAAAATCTTCAAGTTGAAATATAAAAGCGGACAATTTCAATTTCACCTTAGTACGCGAACTTTGAATTAGAAAGAAAGCTATGAAAAGAAATAGACAGAGTTCTTCAATTTTTTTTTTAAAGAAGATATCGCGAAGAAAAAAAATTTTGAGAGAATTTCTTTTTTAAGAAGATAAATCGAAAAATAGAGATTTTTATTTTCTTCAATCTCTTATTATTATAGGTATGAGTCGAATGTTCTCAAATATATCTAATTCAATTTTTTTTTTTTCAAATACTTTACTACTCTTATATGTTATTATTAGCTGTTATTTGAATTTTTGATACCGTTAGATAAGTAGAGAATTAATTCGAAACATATTTTTCTATTTGTATTCATGGAAAGGAAGCCGAAGCGTATTATTTGCATATATAATTCGGGTAAAATGAAAGCATAAGAAAAAAAATATATGTACAACTTAATTATATGCATTTGTCCAAAATGCAAAGTTCGATAACCTAAAATTATGTAAATGTAAACTTGAAACCACAAAGTGATTTTTTGTAATTATTAAATGATAGTATATATACATGAAATTATAATTAAGTAACACTATTTAATAAATATAATTGGAATGTATAACGATTTGGATCTATAAACTGAAAACATGATGAATTTTGTCGATGGTTATTTTCAATAATTTTTTTCCCTAAGAGGACAATTTATATAATAATTATATTTCTCACATTATATGCAGAAATTTACAAATTTGTTTAAAAAAGTTCTATTCAGATTTTGTATGAGAAAAAACAGTTTAAAATATTGTAACGAAAATTTTGTTATATATGATATTCATTCTTGTATGATTTAATTTCATGTCACACAGATAAAAGTATTCTCAATATATTTTATTTTCAAATTGCTATTGATCATTTTACTCATGTATTTACTCTCTCTCTCTTTTCCATATTTTATATGTACCTAATCCATATACGAACTATTTCAATAAATGATGATACTCAATCCTACTCATATAACGTATGTGATTTAGATTTACAAACAATAATTACATAGCAGAAAATATAAAATTACGCATTTATGCAATTTTTGTATATTGTAATTCATACAAAAAAGTATGAAACTTCAAGAATGGCCTGGAAATTGTTCTCTACGCTAAATACGTAATGAGAAAAAATTTCTTCCGTCGTATTTACGAAATCACATGTTTGTAACTACCTTGGATAACATAATTTTTTATGAATATATAGTCAGACACCAATCATTATTTTTCACTTTATGTGCAGCAATCGACAAATTTATTTCATTTTTTTAATATTTTGTATGCGAAAAACAGATTAAAATAAGGTAATGACAATTTTTTTATGCTATTTCTCTTCACATAATTTAATATACTTATCAGCTGAAAAATTATTTTTCTAAATGGTTCATATCAGATTTTCATTGATCTTACTGTTTAATTTATTTCGTACATTGCTTTTCCTACACATATTTAAGCCATCACGAATTGTTTGAATGAACTGTAAAATTAAATACTACTCATAAAATGTGTAGATTAATAAAATAAATAATAATTATATAGCAGAACGTATATGACACGCATTTTATGTGAATTAAAAAAATTGATGAAAAAATTACCGGAATTTCAGGAATGCCATAAAAATTGTTCTCCACAGGGATAATCCAAAGAAAAGTACAGAATCTTATTTTTACAAAATCATATTAACGTAATTAACTAAATTTTTATTAATATATAGTCATACGAGAATGATAATTTCTCACTTAATTTGCAATAATAAACAAATTAAATTTCATTTTTTTTATATTTCCCATAAAAAAAAAAACAGTTTAAAATATTGTAACGACAATTTTTTCCTGCTTTTTCTCTTTATACAAATTAATATAATTATCAGCTGAAAACTTATTGATCTCATCACTGATTTATTTATTTCGTATTACTTTTTTATGCATACTTTGTCCATTACGAATTATTTCGGTGAACGGTAAAATAAATTATATACTGCTCATAAAATGTGCAGACTAGATCAATGAACTGTAATTATTTATCATTACAATTACGTATAAAATATAAAAATACAATATCATATATAAATTTGATGTAAATTATACCTTTTCTTCAAAAATTTCAAGAAGGTTCTAGAAATTGTTCTCTACATGAGATAATCCAAAAAATTAACTTTCATCATGTTTACAAAATCACAGTTACACAATTAAATTAATTTTTTCACGACTATGTAAACAGACATGAGTCATCAAAATTCATAAAATAGTTTATGTTCTTACACTTTTCCTTTTATATTTTCCTATTTACAGAATACTTTCTTTCCTGTTTTTGGTCCTAAAAATGGATTCCGTCCTTTTATTTCCCATTATTGTTATCTTCTTTTTAATCCTCTTTTTTTCCTCTTTATACGTGTTTTCCCAGGAGAGGAATCGTGCATTACGTTTATTTCCCAGTTGTCTGTGTCATACAGAGTTCTTGGTTGAGCGCCACACCCTACGCAGAAAAAAACAACCTAAAAATACTAAAAGTAATAAAAATGAAAAAAAAAGGAAGACAAATATGAACATTACGCTAAACGATAACGGACAGAAAAGGAAAGAAAAACATGAGAATTTTTTTTTTCTCGGAAAAGACATACAAAACGGACGTAAGACCTTTACATGCTAGAAAGAATTACGCCCAAAAGTAAGCAAAACGAGAAAGAATGGAAAGTAAATGCGCCAAACCATGAAAATACGCAGAAATAATGACAGGCGAAAAGTAAAAAAAAAATTAATTAAGCGTCTCGTTCTCATAATAGTTACGTTGTATGAGGGAGGATTAAAATCTTTATCATCATGGAGGATATTACACGCGTGTATTTGTTTGTTTTTTTTCTTCAGTTTAATGCTTCTTTCACCATGTACAGAAATTCGCCATAAGACAAGAAAGAGACAAAAGGGTTATTTCTTTTTAAAATTATATATATATGAAATATAATATCATCATAGATATTTATGAACTATTCTTCACGGCCAAAACAAAAAGGATCTTTGAAAGTAGAAACTGTCGACTGATGATGATTCGTGAACTGTCAGTTTGCTGGTTTTCTAGCAATGGACGAAAGTATTGCGGGAGGATATAATTTACAATCGGACCGCTTAATCGGATATCAACGATTCCGCCATGAAATACCTGATGAAGCGGGGGTACTGGATTTACGAGGAGAAAACAATTCAATTGTCGTTTTAAAACGTTAGTATAGTTTGCAAATTGAAAATTGATGAAAATAATCAATATAAATAAAGCTTCTTGAATAAATCAGTCATCAGAAACGAAATGAAAATTGCATTTAATTACTGTGATCACAATAGCTGAGATTTTTACATTTCATGATACAGAGGTAGCGCTCTCTATTGCCTCAACAGAGAACAAAAATAAAGTTATCAAATGTGAATTGAAGGTCCAACTTGAATACTTGGAGGCCAGTACCTACTTCAAATGCATTTATCTTAACATAGTAACATATTTGTCATTAGCCATTCTAAATGTTTCATTCAATAAGACCTTTATGTTTATAGTGGGTGATTAATATTAACGTGTGAAGTTTAATATTCGATTAATCGGGAAATTCGTTGGAATTATCATATTAAGCGGGAAACTTTACTATAAGATCAAGTATAATCAACGAAATACATACTATCTCTCATCAAACATTTTACTATCACACGTATATCTGGTATGAACCTATTGGTTAGAGATCAATATGAAAACGGCTTTCTCTCAAGTTAGTGCCCGATAATTTTTCGAAAAATTTGATTAAAAGATTGATTCAAATATTTTCAAATGCCGTCACTTATCGGAAAGGTTATGAAAAGGAACATAATCTAAGACATATTTAATTGATTTAGTGAAATAAATCAAGTTACCAGTTTTGAGAATACATAAAATAGAAAAATTTAAATTTTTATACGGTCCCCTTATTCTATAACTTTCAAACAATGTCTCTATGGGAGAAATTTCAGTGCTGCATGATTTTATCCGTTTTAGCGAGGTCTAAAACGGACTGTTAACTCTTTCTATTCTATTCTCTGCTATATCAAACGCCCTCACTGTATGTGTGCTGTGTTTCTTGCTCGCGGCTATATTCTCACCTCGCTTCTCTTCCTTCTCATTCGTCGCTTTGCACGCGGCCCCCACTATGTTCTTAGCCTTACAGATTAAACATGATTACACAATAAACAATAATGGAATCTATATACAGGGTGTCCTGTAAGTGCTGATGCGGACTTTATCTCATCAACCGCTCGTCGTAGAGCTGTGATTCCAATTTAAAAAAAATGCTGAACAGGCTTTGAAAAAGTACCCTGTACCAGTTTTGAGAATGAAAATGCAGGGTGTAACAAAATAAAAAAATTTAATTTTTATACTTCTCCCTCCCCCTTTCCCCGTGCTGTAACTTCCAATTAGAAAGTTGCTGCCCTGTCATGATGCCAACAAAACAATTCCATGTTTCTAAATGATTAGTAACATTGAATTCACTGCTTCGAATTCATAGAGATAATCGAATTGGAAAAACGGAGAAATTTTGGAGAAAAAAAACCGCGTTAAATGCGGAAAAGCTGTTTCACCCGCATTTAGCTCTGTTCTTTCCAAAATTTCCACCGTTTTTCAAATTTTCCAATTCGAATATCCCAGTGAATATTGCAGTAAGGATCATGTTTATTTTTTGTTAGCATCAGGAAAAGCAGGGCAGCAACTTTCCATTTGGAAGTTAGACCGCAGGGGGGAACTGTATAAAAATTTGGATATTTCATTTTTTTACACACTGTATTTTTACTCACAAAACTGGTAAAGCGTAATTTTTGATCACCTGTTGAGCATTTTTTTAACTGGAATCGTACCTCTACGACGGGCGGCTGATGGGATATAGGCCGTGCTAGCACTTACAGGGCACCCTGTATATCTAGTATCACATTTATATTCGAGAATTGTTCATAATAATGCTATGCGTAATTACTTTTGTTAAATATAATCTCTCTGGGCAGTCAGCGGTAATGTCTGTCTGTCTGTTAAATATAATATATTTTAAAAATCGACTCTGACACACACTCTGCTTGCATGCATGATTCTTATAAGGGGCCATTCAAGTATTACGTAAGCAGATTTTCAGTCATTTTTGAGCCCGTCCCCCCCACCCTTTACAGCAAAATTTCGTCAGCAGCTTAGAATATTTCATATCTTCAAAAAGGGGTGGTTGATGACGTAAACTACCTTCAAACCCCCCTTCCCCCCTCGATGCGGACGTAATACTCGTGTGTGTGTGTGTGTGTGAATGACCCCTAAACAAGAAAATCTAATACAAATATAAAGGACACACAGGTTAACTGCTCAACGATTGGCTGAAAAAAATGCCGAGAAAAAATATGGATGAAAATATATATTCAAAAATCTAATCAACCCAAAACAAAACGATTTTCATGCAAAAGTAAAATCATGAGAAGAATATTTAGTAATACGCTACCCATTACTAATTCGAATGAAAGTAAAATAGAAGTTAAGTAATTAAATTACCCTTAGTTAAAAAACTACCTTCGCTATACAACTTGTCTTTTCTCACACACACATAATTTCTCAAATATCAAATAACATTAGGATATGCTAAATTAAAACTTGAATAAATACTTACTAAATGACGAATTTACATACCGCAGTGCTCCATTTATTATCTTAATTTTTAATTAAGAATGTAATTTTACTTTCAAAATATCTCGCGCTGCAGTTAATTAATAATCACTGCTATATAATATGGAATAAAAATTTTCTCCCTTTGAAATAACCATTATTTCCACTATTGGCACATTACATTTCACATTACATTGTGCCATGTGCCGAGAGCAAGACAGTAAGTTTAAAAAAAAAATACAGGGTGTTTCAAAAATAATCACCCGATTACAAAAAATGTTGAACATAGACACTTCAGATTAATTTTATATTATATGGCTAATCATAATTTTTTTTACAAACCCAATTAAATCTGCTTAATATGTACACCTTGGGATTCACGGAATATGTCTATACGGTACTAAAATTCGTTCCAAATTTTTGCGAGCACGTTTGCATACACTGCGAGAGGATTTCTGTGGACTACACATGTGCGAAACTCTGTCGGATCCACTCCACATTTTCGTCTGACATGCGGGGACGTCCAGGAGATTTCCCTTTACACAGACAACCCGTGTCTCGGAATTGTTTATACCATCGCCTAATGCTCTGAGCGGTAGGAAGTTCAACACCAGGGTATTGTCGACGATAAGCACGACAAACAGTCTTTACGGACTCACATTTCGCGAAGCTTAGATCACAAAACGATTTCTGTTGTGCAGGTACCATCTTGACAAGCACTGAAGTGGCGGCAGAAGGGAGAGCGTTAGCGGTACCTGTCGGCAACTGCGTGAAACTCGAGATTTCCCTCTTTCTACCTATACATTATTCGATCAAAACGGATTAAAAGCTGAATAGTTATGATTTTTTTGAAATTGGATGATTCTTTTTGAAACACCCTGTATAATATCACCGTATCAGGAATTGTTCTTAATATTGTTATGCATAATTCAGGGCTGGACGAACTACAGGCGTAAGGTCGATATGACGACTAAATAAACGGTGTTGGAGCCCAAATTTTCTTTGCGTATTTACTAAATTGCAGGCTGAGAGCAGCACAGAATGTTTTGAATTTGTAGCACCATATCTGCCATGAAAGAGTATCCCTATGTCCTGAAAAAGTCAAAAGAAATATTATTTTGGGTATTTTTATTCGGATAAGATTTTTTTCGGTGCCTAAAAAATTTTTTCTAGCGCTTAGATTTTTTGCAATTTTGCGATCTGTCCAGTCCTGGCATAATTACTTTTTTTTAATATGATAGAATATTGGATATCGACTTTCAACTGAAACAGCTCAATTTGCATGCATGATTCAAGAAGATGTAATACGATATAGACAAACATTTTAACTACTCAACGAGTAGCTGAAAAACAAATGCCCGGAAAAGATATGGATGCCAAATCTATTCAAAAAAATCCTTCATCCGAAAATAAAAACGATTTCATGAAAAAATTTAAAACCATGAGAAAAATATAATACACATTACAAATGTGGATGAGATAAAATGAAAAAAGAAATAAAAATTGAATAAATTAATTACCATTTTGTAAAAAGAACTTCGCTAGAATTTGACTTTTCTCAATTTCTTCAGTATCAAATCACATAGAGATATTATGAATTTGAGTTTGAATAAATACTTTTCCCATGATTTGTTTACATCCCAAAGTACTGCATGAAATGAAAATTTCATTGTTTTAATCTCTACTAAAAAAATAATTTTTCATCCAACCCAACTAGTATTACTACTAACTGGTCATCACCGTTATATAAAATTGAATTAGAATTTTCTACCTCTGGAATATTTACTTTCACAGTATAACGCGATAGTCAAGCGTTCTAAAATCACCAAATTAATGAAACACGTGTATGCAGTCAAAAATAATTTAAATATTTGTACTTCTTCATAATTATTAAACTTTCATTGAAATCATCTTAATTAAGTTAATTCATTTTCCTAGTACAGGCCCGACTCAAACCAATTAATATGCTTAAACATTACGGCGCGCATTTCGTCTACCAAACACCACGATTATTACATAAATAAAATTTGGGGAAGATAATCAAAATAATCATAATTCGAAAGGAATTTTGATTATAAAGTGGAATATTAGAATGAATTTTTCATTTTAGTGTATTATTAATATTTATTCAAAAATTTTCTCTTAAAAATTTTACGTCTAAATCTAACACTAATATCTTTTAACGTCACACATTTCCATTTCTTCCAAAAAATATTTTACATATCCTAACAAACCTCTTCATTAAAAAAGAGAAAAATTGGAGTTTCATTTGAAAAAAAAGCGACGCAACTCATTAATTTAATTCGAATTCGTTCTCATTTAAACATGGTGTCGTATATTCATTCAATCTAAATTTGAGGAGATAAGAAACATGGCCGTTGTTCTCACCAAGAGACTAAAATTAATTAAATGAGGACGACAAGACTGCTTCAGTAGAAAGAGGGGGAAGGAAAAAAAAAAGGAGCACCGAAATGATTATTATTCCTTTCTTGTTACAAGAAAAATTAATGGAGATGTGAAAATTTACTGTTATTTCTTTTTATTTTATTTTATGGTTGTTTTAATAACCATCGATTACTTTTGAGGAAAGTCTTCGAGCTTAGAAAGCGATTCGAGTTATCATAGTAAAGGAAAATTCGAATGGAAAGCAATTCGACGCCTTATGGTTTGACATTTTGCGTTAAAGTTATTGAAGATGGTGTGAAATGTTTCGTGAAAAGCATTTGAAGAGAAGAACTGTATTCAAGATTCATTGAAAGGCTGGTTATTTGTGGAGATGAAGATCACGAGGAAGAAAATTCATCACTGCTCCCACGGGGACTCGAACCGGACGAGTGCTCTACCTCGTCCGGCAAGCGAGAGACCGGGGTTCGAGTCCCCGTGGGGATATTGATGAAATTTCTTCCTTGTAGATCTTCATCTCCACAAATAACCAGTCTTTCAGTGAATCTTGTATTAACAAGTGGAGAAGACATTTCTATATGCAAGAACTGTATTCGTCAAATGTACAGTAGAACTTTCGGATAATTCGAACTGCCCTTGAGTTTTCTATCAAATTTAATCCCCAAATTTCTTTTTTTAATTCGATTTTTTTGGATAATTCGAAGTTGTGGAGGAAAAATCATTATTTTTTGCAAGAGCAAATTTTGTTCGAAACAATTCTACAAGTCAGATTTTGCTTTTTCCGACGAAGGTGGTAAGGAACAGATTTTTAAAGACTAATAAAAATTTGGAAATTTCTTATTTTCTCTACTCTTTCTTTGATAATGTAATGCCCATTTTAACATTATTCAGCTAGCTGGAGTGCACCGAGAATGTGCATTTAATACCGATTACGTTGTTCAACCTATGGATCAATCATCATCATTCGCTGGTGTCACAAGAGAGAAAAGCTTAGGCACAAATTTTCCCATTGCTCCGATACCAAATGTTACAACACGTATTATGGACCGCGTGTATGTGAAGAAATACCATTCTGTGAAGATTTCCCAGAAGTTTTGTAACATTGTTGGGAACGAAACGCATGGTATCTGTTACCGTTTTGTTAAGTATTAGAACCCCTGTAAGTGGGATATTATGATATACCTGCAATAATACTTATATGGTATATGTTACATACAGTAAAACTCGTTTATAGCTACATAGAAGATTCGGTGAAATTTTGTTGCTGTAACCGAAGTGTCGTTAAAACTAAGGTTAACAAGACCTTTTAAATTTAAAAAATGTAATCAAATGAAGTTCAAATTTCAATAGGGTTGGGGGGGGGGTGACCGTAATTTATTTCATTTACTCAATTTTAACGGGCAATCTCTCGGGATAAATAATACGGGACTTCGCCTGTACTCATCAAAAATGTTACCAATTACCAGTGAAATTGCCAATATTATTGCTTATTAACAGCTGTGTTCGGAAAACAAAGTGCTTCAACCAAGTCTACAGTGAATTAAAATGTATTCACGAGGGGAAAGGATTGACCATGACACATATATTTGTGTGATGAATATTTATGCATAGTCATATGCGAAACAATATAATTTCTAAACTATGCACATTATCCGATTGAAATGCAGTAGAACTTGGTCAATTCGAAGTCCACCGGAGAAAAGTTCGAATTATCCAAAATTCGAATTAACCAAGTTCAACTGTATATATATATATATATAAGCTTCGTTAAAACACACACACACCGGAACATGTTCAAAACACAAAAGTCAAGGACAAAATTACGGGAAAATACGGACATATAATATAAGGATTATATCAGTAAGCAAGTCACATATCTACAAGTATGAAATAAACATTTTTTTTTTCATCGTCAAGTCTTTTTAACTGAACAACGCTCAAAATTTTTTCCTGGAATTCAACTTGATCAGTAGGAATTTCTTGGAAAAACGTCATAAAAACAGAAGAAGAAAAAGTGACGGAAAATGTGCCGTTATAACCGAGGTCGTGGCATTTTATCGGCGTTACTAAGCAAAGAAAGGTACATTACTATTGTTCTCTACGGGATCAGACGGAATCGTCTGATTATTGACGTTGAAGCCGAGGTGTTGTTACGACCAAGATCGTCATAGCCGAGTTTGACTTTGACCTTTGAAGACCGGACACACCTCGCTTCCCATCTTAGAGAGATATCGAAGCGTTCCCGAATGATGGGTGCATTCGGAAAGTTTTATTATAAACAACAAAACATTTTCGCCTCAAACGATATATATATTTTAAAAGAATAAGAAATAAAAATGATCTTCAATTTTCATAAAACAGATAAATAAAATCTAACCAACAAACGCCAATTGGCGATCAAAATTATAAACAGGATTATAAAATGATAGCATAAAGTCCACATCCCATAAACAATCTCGCCCATTGGAATCGGCAATTAATCCAATGATTGTGTCGATAATCTTTTTTTTTTTTTTTTAATATAAATCAAATTTATTGTTATCATATAACAGTAGAAAAAGAAAAAATTTACCAAGGAGTCAATCAAAAAATGACCCATTCTGGTAAATGCTAGTAAAGATTAGTATGGAAAACAGAATAGTCGACTAAAAAAAAAAAAAAAATCAAAATTATTCAAATTAAAATAAAAATTAATGGCAACAGAGGAGTGCAATTTAAAAACAGTTCTACATGCTGCAACTAAAAATATAATTTTTTTAGATGTTGGAATGAAAGCAAAAACGACTAGATGCAGCATGTAGTTAAATTAAACTGTTACGTTATTTAAGGATTATATGAGCAAGTGAAAAAAACATTAAAACAAATTTTCTATACCATCTAGTGAGAATATGTATTGCTTGACACACTTTTTAAAGGATGATAAATTAGTATTGTGAGTGATTTCAGGTGGTAATGTATTGTAGAATTTTGGGATAAGGTAAGTAAAATGTTTCTTCAACAGTGTTTTATGAGGCAGCGGAAGTGAATACATATTATTTAATCTATTTGAAGATCGAGATGTATTTAAAGGCAAGGAGAATTGACCTTTGAATAGGAGGAGAATAGATTTATAGAAATATAATTGACGTAATGTAAGTATTCCAAGATGTTGATGAAGTTGTATTGATGGTGTAGTAAAGTTATTTGTGATGATTCTAATTATTCTGTTATGGAGGCTGATTATAGGGTAAAGGGTTGAAAGGTAGTCAGAACCCCAGACAGTTAGACCATATAGTAGGAGTGAGTGAAACAAGGAATAATAAAGGGTTAATAAAAACGACTGATTCAAGTAGGATTTGAGATAGTAAAATTTATAAATTGCTAGTCGTAGTCTTTTTTGCAAGTACTTGATATGACTCTTCCATTTAAGATTGTGATCAATATATACTCCAAGGTATTTAATTGTAGTAACTTGTTCGAGACATGAACAATTACAATCAGAATTAATAGTACAATTGCAATTATGGAAAATTAAATTAGGGTGAAAGTGAGTGTTAGATTGGGAAGAGAAATTTATAAACTTAGTTTTTGATGTATTTATCTGAAGATCGTTAGCAACAAACCACTTTCGAATTTTAATTAAATCAGTATTGATTAGGTTAGTAAGAGGTTGAAAATCATCAGATGAGTAAAGTAATACTGTGTCATCGGCGAAAGTTATGATATTGCCATTTATGTTTAAGTTACATAAATCATTTATGAATATTAAAAATAATAATGGTCCCAATACAGATCCCTGAGGGACGCCTTTCACTATTTCCAATGGAATATAAAAATTCGAATCGCAGTGAATCAGCTAATCACAGTCACTATGGTATTATATTGTCAATGTAATAGGTATGACCACCACCTGCTAAAGAAGAGTTTTTCTTTTGGGGGAGTTGGTTTGACTGTCGAGACTGACTTGTGAGATAAATATTATTTATCGTAAAACTATATAACACAATTTATAAATTATGCAAATTATGAAACTGGATTTTACTGGAATTTTTACCAAATCCCAGTAAAGAATGTGAATTAAAGTAAGCTTCTTTGAAAAAAAAAAAAACGTTTTATGGAAAAAAGTTGGAATTTTAGCAAAATTTTATGGAACAATATAAACTACTTTCTCGATGCAATGAGCTCTAATTCTAGGAATTTCTTGGGAAAACGCCGTAGAAAAACGGGAGTAAAAGCGACGAGAAAAAAATTGCCGTTCTATCCAAAGTCGTTGCTTTTTCATCGAGGTTATGAATAAGGTTCGTCTTCATTATTCTCCATAGGAATCATTTCGAACCGGGACAAGTGAAACCATTAATTTTATGAAAAGACTATCTCAAAAAAGCGTGTCTTGTTAGACAAGTCAATGGAATATTTCGCGCGATTAATTTCAAGTACGATGTATTCATAAATTGTTTCTAGTTCTGGCTTAAAACTGAATTTCAATGAGATAAATTCTATAGAATAATTCCCAAGTTCATTTATATAAATGAACTTCTGTTCAAAAAATTAATTATTTGAGAATTTTTCATCGATGAATTTTTATGTATCTCCAAATCCTATTTTAATTCGCCGCTACGGGAAATTTTTCTTTCTTCGATCATAATCATTTTCTTAATAATAATTATACAATAAAACTGTGACAAATATGAATTAATATGAATAAACAAAACTTTATCAGTAATTTCATTGAAATTACGAAGATATTCATGGAAACATCGTATTCATTGACTATAATATCCCGATTCATTTTATATTATCCAAGAAGAAACATAATCGGATTTTGGCAATATGCCTGAACATCTCTCATGTGACACATATGTGTCTATTATGCGCCCTCCAAACAAGACACCAAGAGCCAAAATTACATGAGTATAATTAATCCATATGCATTGATTCCAAATTTTTTGGCCAGTTGTAGAAAGCGAAAAACAGTTTTTGTGTTGGATGCAATTAAAATGCCAAAGGGGCTCCCCCCTCCTTTTATTCAACATTTGCCAATATTATTATTATTTAGAACACTACGTTCTCCATTGAAAATGCGTCCAAGACGTAATTACTGCGGCCAAGTTAATTACAGAGAATCCATCCCCTTTATTTATACAAGCTATATCTCTCTCTTTGAATGGAGACTAAAAAAATAATAAATAATAATAAATAAATATGTTATGGTCTCTCTCTCCCTCCCTCGTCTTTGTTAGTTCAAGCAAAGAAGAAACTGTCACACTTCCAGCCAAGACAAAAGACTATTTTGACAAGTAATAACAAGGACTCACTACAATTACTCCACTGAATGACGATGACGCTGACATATGGCCATGTTTTACAGAAATTACTCTCGAAAGTGATGGCAATCTAAACAATATTAATGTTTTCGACTCTCTCAGAGAGAGAGAGAGAGAGAGAGAGAGAGATAGAGACAGAGCGAGAGATATGTCTTTGGATACGGCTCAACAGCGGACAACTGGCAATTACAGTCCGGTGAATAAATTGAATGGAAAATAAAGGCTTGAATGGAATAAGAATCGTTCCGCTTCCAGATGAAATATTGAAATCAAGTATTTAATATGCCCCCATGTTGATTAATGTTTGTGGATACATATTTTGTGTCGGGAACTGTAATAAAGTGAGTGCGCGCGTGTGTGTATATGTCTCATTTACTTGAATGAGAAGAAAAGACTGGGTTTTTTTTATTGAGTATTTAGGATATTATTGCATTTTGAAGCCGATGTCGAATGGAATTAGCCTGGTTTGGACGTCGTTTGCGTATTTATTAATGGGGAAATTATTCGTAATAAGGAAATACTGTCGGCCACGCTTAAACGAATATATCAACGGTTCCAGCAAACTAATATCCGATTAAGCGGGGTATCGTAAACGCGGACTACTTTGACCCTATAGTGTTACTTTGTCCAAAAATGGGGGAAAACAATTAAAACATGCTTGCTACAAGCTGATTGCCTCAGGTGCGCACATAGCCACAGCAAGCGCTCAAACGAGAGTTGCAGCAATGCTGTTTTTATAACCCTGTTAAATACACGTGCTTTGCTCTTGCCAAACTTTTGTACAAGGGATCCAGTACATGTTTTGGTTTTGATAAATAGCTAATTTTAAAGCCAATATCATCCTGATTAATAATATATGAAATGCGTCTGTTGAACTAACAAGGTTTTCTGATAAAATGCATAGATAACAAAATAATACAGGTAACTCCAAGAAAAAAAAAAGGGGGGGGGAGGGTTAATTAGCCCACTACTACCAAAACAAAAAGTGAGGGAAAATAGTGGAAAATATTTGAGCCAACACCGGGAACTGGCAGTTGTAAGACTAACAAGTCTGAGGAGGAAAACGACTCACTGGAATCACCTCCGTCAAAACTGTGGAAAAACAATCTGTAAAGGATACTTTGGAAAAACGAAATATTGTGTGTGCAGTAGTTGCTTGTGGAAAATGGAAAACACATATTCTCCAGGACTGGTTATGAGTGCAGCAGAAAGTGGCACTATTGTGGGTTGCATAGAGCAGTTGTTCTCAACGTTTGGAAGCCCGCGGCCCGGCTTCATTTTTTTTTGTAACTGGAAGGCCCGGCCAAATACATGACTGATGGCAAATGAAACGGCAGATCAATCGTATCCGGAATGAATAATGTCACGGCCCAGTACCGAACCGCGGCCCGGCGGTTGAGAAACACTGGCATAGAGTCTACAAAAAATGCCCGGAAGGGGCCAACAAAAAAATACAATTTTTTTTACAAATGGTTTACTATCTCATATGTGATCAAGCCTTCAAAATTATTGCAAAGAGAACTTCTGTGAATATTGTATAAAGGTAATTCAAGTTTTGTGTCGGCAGATTTTTAGCCATTTTTGACCCCCCCCCCCCCGTCAGCAAAATTTCGTCAGCTTCGCCCTTCCCCCACCTTCAAACGCATATTGAGATCAGAGACGTACGACAGGGGTGGAGGAGCACGAGCGCCCTATGCCCCCCAGACGATCAAAAATTTATTTTTGATGCCTTAAACATAAAAAAATTAAAATATCGGATGAAAACACCTTACAATATCATTATAATCAATTTCTGTTAATTTTAATGTTATTTGATGGCTAAGAGTTAAAAATTTCTCTGAAAAAACTCATTGTGATTCCCCCCCCCCCCAAAAAAGATCAATCAAAGATCAATCCTACTTACACCTCGCTTATAGATTGATCTGCGAGAATATACATGGGGAGTCTGACACACTGATGTAGTGAACTTTGCCATGTATGTACTGGGATAAGTTTTCACATGATTATAAACAGAACACGCTATATTTTTTGCTAGACCCACTTATATATATTCACCCCATTTATGTAAACTTATATTTTAAGTTTATTAATTAATGGTTTAAGAATTAATTAATAGTGATTTTGATTTTCATTGCCGCTGTTGGTTGGTGGGAAGTACCGATTATTGAGCTCTCGTCTCCTGAAGAATCATGGTTTCTTCAAATTCCAGAGATGTTGATCGACCAATGGCAAGATCGTTGCTTAAAAACAACCATTACAGTAATTTGAAGTAATTCTTTTCTATTCAGCTGTCGATGCTATTAATAGAATTATTGCGGATGTGTCTGGTCTTGGCTAGCCAAGGATTACCGATATTTTTCCGAGTGCAAGGTCGGCCCACATCAGGCGTGATCAGGTGTTTCAGAGGAATCGCGAATAAATAAACCCAAACATATGCTTCTTTTTTAATGTTCCGCCTTCGCGCAAACCAGTTGCAGTCACGGCTTTCAATCGTTAAAGACGTTGTATGGATATGGGGATTTTATTTGCCATCAAAAACTTTCCCTGTAGGACATGCTGAAGCATCGATACCGTGTCTTGGACATGGTCTAAATCCTAATGACAAATGGAATTTCCATCTCCATACAAGTCTTCAACTTCTGGAATCAAAAGGTAGTGGGCCTTAAGGTGCACCTGCATTCAGAGAAGTCTTCTGGTTCATTGAACTCTGTATTTTGTTTCCAGCAGCTGAAGATGGAAAACGCAGATTGGACCAAAAAGTCGGCAATGCCCATCAAACATCATCGATACTTCGGGGGTTTTGTAACATCTGATGATTGTACCTGATGCTGATCTTATCAATAGATTATGGAGTCGAGATGAAAATAAAAGTTTGATCACCAGCTGCTTTCGGTTCTACAATGAACGACAGTGGGACTCGTCGTTGAGGCTCAATCCACATCTGTGCTGGAGACATAAATTGAATGTCTTGATGCATAAAATCTATGGTCAAGGCCAAAGATGGCCAAAGTACAATATATTCGTACGATATCAGCGCGCATTTTCCCATATTGCATAGGCAAATATACATGTAATTTTCCGTTTGCAGAAATATCTACATTTCACGAACTGCTTTTCTAAATTTCTGGGCGTGTTCCAATTTTTTTAGACAAACATGTATAATGGACATACATGGAAAACCCATTAATAACTATAGTTACAAGCGCAAGTGTCATTACACACATCGGTTCATATTGCGCCGAAAACATTTTATGCCCCTTTCTTTTCAATATCAACACTACATGGATTGCTATTACCACAACAGCATTCCCCCCCCCCCCTTAACTTGTTGATTTAAGGCCGTAATGTCAACACATCTGCTGAATGCAGCTGTATCCGGGCCCGTTTCGAAGATTACCATCTGTCTGTCTGTCTGCCCGTTGTCTTAACACAACTGAGAGAGAGAGACTATTCAGTTTAAAGTGATTCACCTGCCAGCAACATACACCAGGGCAGCAGCCATGATACACGCCACAGGGCGATATCTATATATATGTATAAACGTCGAGAGAACGGGCTCGAGCTGTCGAAGGGCCTCGAACCCCCAATTATTCAACGAGGAAGCAGATCTCTATACTAGGGATGGCTCATCTATCTTATCTCGCCATTCGCTAACGAGGGCCTCCTCTCCATCCAGGAGATGCTTTCTGTTCTCTCTCTCGGATCATTTATCTACTGGTACTAGTAGTATTAGGGCTCGCACACATGCTGGCCTGGCATTGTTAATCAATGACGATACGTATAAAGAAAATTATACGATGGGATCGCCTCAGTTAAATGCGGGGGCGTTTAAAGCATATATATATTCGAGTTTAATATTTCACTGAAATTACATGATGAGTGTGTTGAAGTGTTTAGATGGGAGAGGAATTATTAGGAATATATATAGATATACGATAGAGAGTGATATTGGTTTCTACCTTTTGTTATCAAAATTCCACACATTTTTCAAACGGGAGCCTTGAATTATTGACAAGGATCAGCGTTATCCTATCAGCACCATGATCAACCAGGCATAAGATTCAAATTCCCCCTAACAAATGGGTTCGCCCCCTTCATAGACCCATGGGTCTATTTGGAATTTAAAAATGTGCTTATTTTAAGTATTCCTAAATAACGAAATATTTGGTTATTACGAAATTTTTGAAACCATTTAGTGGCGTCTCAACAGGTGAGTCTCACAATGGTGACTGAACCAGGGCCTAGAATACAGATAACACAGAAGTCCCGAAAGTTTGTGTAAATTATGAAATTTTTATTTTTATTTTTTTGCATATGTCCTGGGAAATACTAGCATATGAATTTGCATATGCCTTTTCAATGTTAATGGGGGAAAAAATTGAATAACTTTCCGAGTAAGTGCATATTTTTGAAGTGTTAAGAAAGCTTAAATGCATTTCTTACAGTTTTGCAAATGAATTATGTTCATTTCAGAATTTTTAGTGGCTTATAAGGAATTCTTTAGTGCAATATTTTCGGATTTAGTTTTTTGTATGCATATTTACATATTTTCAGTTCATATTTCGACCCTTTTTCAGTGCATATTTTCAGAGCATATTTCTTTTTAGTGTGCATAATCCGGGCTCTAATTATCAGTTATTATTGTTATTTTACAACAACTATTTTTGTAGTAAAAATATTGGGGCACGAATTTGGTTTTAAAGGGAATGTTGAAAGCCGAATGTTGATGCAATAAGAAATCTCCCATGCATTAAATCAAAGATGTTTAGTTCGTGAATATATAGTCCAGTCACATTATTTTGATTACCAGCTCATATCCAGTAAAATGGTTTTGTACAGTAGTCGGGGCAACAGCAAGATGGTTTAACCTTGGCAAGCATTGAAATATCCAGAGGAGAAAATTTTTGAGGGGTTATATTAAGCAAATGAGAGACACCCTGAATGCTACTACATGACAAAAAAAAAACATATTGTCAATATTAAAAAATGGGCTGTTGCACTTCTGGGGAAAACACTGTATTTATGTAGATTTGGATGGTATAAAAATGCCATTTTTATCTCTTACCAACTTACGTTTCTATCATTGTTGAAGAATTCAGAACAATATTACTCCTCCACAAATTGGTATTTCACTCCAAAATACAAAGTTAAAAAAACTGTTCTGGATTGGCTTGTCAAGAAATAGGAGACTTGTAGCTTTGAGTCATTCTGTTTGTGATTATAGAAACTTCATGAATAACTGACAAAGTAAAAATCGAATGTCTAGAAGTTGCTTAGCAGCATCAATACCGAAACGAGGTCAAAATATAAAATGCTTTTACTTGAAAAATATAGGAAACTCTTTGAGAGCAGCATCGCTGCCGAAAAAGGGGTTAAAAAATTGTAAAATACCAATTTCTCGTAAGAAAACCATTAAGGTCATCCGGGTTAAGTATGGCACAAATTATTAAAGTTTGACTTTGAGGCAATCTTTACCCCTTGTTCTTCTTCGGGTAAACTAATAGAGCTGCGAAACAATTTTTGCTATTATTATTTTGTCCATAACATAATCGACAAATTATTTTTAAACCAATATGGCACAAATGTGTCATAGCTTTAACAGAAAAAAAAATTATTTTGAAAAACTTGTTGGTATGCCACACTTATCCCTTGAATTGGGGCAAGTGTGCTTTCAAAAGGGGTAAGTGTGGCATGAATTTCTTTTTACACTTTTGCAAATACCAGAGAATCTATAAAAGTGTGGGGTTAAGTAGATACACCTTTCTTTTCTACCCACAAATTTCATTTTGCATACCTCAAATGATAAATAGTCTTCCAAACATTGAATTACGTCAAATAAAAAAAAAAATACTGAAAAAAACTTTAAAAAATGTACTACAAGGCACGGACACTTTTTTGAATCTGTACAGTCAAAAAATAAACAGTAATACAGTTGAATCCCGTTTTAACAAATACCATTATAGCGAAAATCTAGTTTTAACAAACACTTTCTAATCCCCCAGATAAGTTTACGTAGGGATATTTTTAAATAACCTGGAATTCCTTTATAACGAAATTTCGTTATAACGAAGTAATTTCTACGGTCTCTTATATAATTCGTTATAACGGGATTCGACTGTACAAAAAAACACATGTTCTGAAGAGCAATTAAGGTGTTTTATAGACATGCACATTTAGATACAAATTTCGAAGTGTCGTGAATTTTAGCAAATGTTTTTACTGGTTTCTATAAAACGACCATTATTCGTGCGCTCCAGTATAATTAAGGAAACCGTCTCAGCTATTAAGTAGAAACAATTTTTTTAAATTGATTCATGCACACATTTGACCCATCACTTTCACTTCATTTTCATCACCTGCTCTTTACAAGAAGAATCAAACGTATTGATTTGTGCTGTACAGAGTTTATTTACCTCGTGAAACATGACAACAAATATGCATTATTTTGAGTGTTCAAATCTGCTGGCACGTGACATTCAATTATATGAATTACTATTTCACTATTTATTTTCGCAGATGCATTAATATTTTTTTCCACATTTATCCATTGATTTTATTTTTTATTCATATATCATATACATCAAGGATCATAACATCCCTACACTGGTGATCATAGGTGAAAAAGGTTCATTTCATAAGTATATAATTCACACAAATATATAAATACAATTCCTCACGTATGAATGAAACGGTTTTCATTAATATTGTTAGAATGTATTAGATTTATGAAGATACGATTTAATATTGCTGTAATAATTATATACAGTGGAGTAATCAGACGAAGTTCGATCGTTGAAGTTATCGATAAACTTCAATGAGAAACTGCAACATCGAATGGCTGAAAGATTTGAAAGATATAGAAATATACAAAGGTTGCTCCTGAAATTTTTACATTTTAACCGATAGCAGTTTTAAGCGGGGTTGGTGCACGCAAATTCTCCAAAAGACACATTTTTCGAATTTTTCAATTTACAAATACTGTGAAGCTTTCTGCGTCTAACTGTGTTCAAGTTTTTGTTATGCCCTGTATTAGAAATATTTTTAAAATATTTTAATATAAACTGCTGGCAGACATTATATGCATGCTAATGTTTTCCACTAATGCTATTTTCTCAAATCTAAGTTTTTTTGATAAAGAAAATTTTTTGGCCACTCTTTCAAATGTTTTGAAACTTTGTGTCTCGCAACACTATGGTCTTACATACTCAAACCCGAGGAATTTTCACTAAAATTATTTTTTAAAAATTTATGGCACAGAATATGAGTAAATTTTGGTGAGTTTGGAAAAAGTTGCATGTTGTTGAAGTAAAAATTTGAAGGAAAAAATAACCAAAAGTTAAAATTATAAATGTTCGTGTTAAATTGTATAAAAATATCCAATAGCAGGTCTATTTGGGGAAAAAAAACTGCATACCTGAAGGGAATATAAAAATTTTAAATGTTCCTTAAAGGAAGGAGCATCCTAAGCCAAGATCGTGCATCAACTCCCTTAACTAATTCAATAGGTCATATGCTTTACATTTACATCATAGATAAGAAGATTTGTATGAACTTTATAACTACCTTGAGATGTAAATTCTTGAATTACTAAAAAACTAGCGTTCAATTTTACAACAACTTTCTTTTGCATGACTTATGCAAACGCCGAACATGAAATCTCATAGATGCTTTTCTTAACGCATGTTAAATGCAGTTAACACAAGTAGTGAGTTGAAAATCACACAATTGCATGTGAAGGTTTGTACAAATAATATGTGTCGGCATAAATTTATAATTACTTAAAAATTACTAAATTTTCTGAGGTGCCATACTTATCCCATCGTATATTTTTATATGGGGTAGGTGTGTGGCACCTCCAGTTTATTTCATCACTGCCAATTGAAAAAAAAAATAATAACCTGATGATACGCTAGTATGTAAATAAAATCCTACTGAGCATTTTCATAAAGAATTCGGTGTAATTACTTTCTTATGACAGAAAATTTTATCATTTTAATAAACAAACTATGAATTAGCACATTAAATTCCTTGGTAGTATCATTTTAGCAGGACAAAAATAAATATGATTAATTGTTCCGATTTCTTATAAATTAATATTTAAAGACCTCAGAACTTACTGTAAAGTAAAATATGTCGACACTACCAGATTATTTAAAAATATCACCGCTTGCTTATGAAATTTATCCCTCCCTGTGTCACATTTACCCGGTAGACCCTGTCAAATATTTCTAAAAATACGAATTTAAATTGTTCATTCAAGCAAGTAAACATGCAATAACATACCTCAATCCAATTCTAAAACTCCATCCACGTGGATCCGGTGTCTACGATAATGTCTTCCAAAAACACATGCTCCAAGTGAAAATGACAATAATACAAGAAAAAAGAAGTGGAAAATACCGAATTCTCGACGTAAATAAAAAAATTATAATTTTGTTATTTTCTAGCCGCCCTTCACGCACACACACACACCACGAGAAGACTCTCCTCCATCTCCTCAGTGTCCATTCTAAATAAATATTAAAAAAAAATTCAAGAAAAATAAGAAAACAAAACTAAAAATACACAAAAAAGAAATTGTCCGACATCTGCCAGTATGACGCAATAGCTGTCAATCACCGGCAACGGGACGCGTTCATTGGCTTCACGCTCGTGAGGGCGTAACAAGAAATAAAAATGTCCATATAAACGCTTAAATCCCCCCCGCCACGCCACCTACCTTCAAGAATTTCATGTATGTGTGTGTGTGTCTATTTCGAACCCGAGTGAAATCGATGATTTTACTCGTACGTAGTTTCGGGAACGCTTTTTTTTTTGTACTATTGATTGAGAATAAGAACGACATCGTAGAAGGTAACACATACTTTTTTTTCCCATACAGCTATGTATGGCACGAGATACTTGAATACATGCATACACATGTAAAATGATCGATTTTACAAAAATTGTATTTTATCTTTCATCATCGAAATCGAATCGAGAATCTGTCACAGATTATTTTATTTTATTTTTATATTTTTTAGTAATTTCTCCGCTGAGATTCCATTTAAGTGCATTAGAGGAAGAATCAAACTTATCACGATTCCCTAAAATATGATAATTTTCAGGATAACTTTTTTTGGATAACTCTTTCTCCCTTTTTTTTGTCAAAAATGTCTCATGTTCTGACATATATTGGGGGTTTTAAGGATTTATTATTTTTAATGACGTGTTATTGGAAGAGAAAGATGTTCAGGGAATTGAGTGAGATCGTGATGTTAATTTGTATTGCGTTTGACTAGACCAGTATTCCTAAACTTTTGCGTTGGATGGTCTCGCCGTCTGCGGGCTACACGTATTTTCCCGCCTCTCTCCCGTTCTAGTCTAATTTTCGAGACTACTTTTCATTTGGATTCGCCCACCCTCTTGGCATCACCACCCCCGTTTTCAAGTACGTCCGTGTCTCTAACTCACTCTTTTGGTCACTCTCATGCTCTCACACGCGCGCACACACACACTCTCTCTCTCTCTCTCTCTCCAAGTCACTCTTTTAGTTATTCACATGCTCGCACAGTTTTGGTCACTCACACATTTGCACATGTTCAGGCCACTTTTTTGGTCGCTCACTGATTGCGTGAAACTATTTCGGAATTTCCACTAAAAACTTTCCCGTTCAAAATCATGGACATCTCATTCGTTCGTTCCATGCCCGTCAATATTAATAACTAATGAAAATCAATTGCGTCGGTACAGTATAATGCAGGGCTGGCCTAATCCTAGTTGCCAGGTCGGCATGACTACTAAAAAATTGGTGTTGACGCTTAAAATTTTTGTTTGTGTAGTTACTAAATTGCAGGCTGAGAGCAGCACAAAATGTGTGGAATTTATAGCAGCATATCTGCCAGCATGGAAAAAAAAAACCTCACTAAGCTTGAAAAGTCATAAGAAGCATTGTTTTGGACATTTTTCTTTGGGGCATTTTTTTGGTGCCTAGATTTGTTTGAGATTCGCACAAATCTGGCATTTTATGCGGATAAAAAGATAATTTTTCTCATAAGAGACGAATACAGTACTTAGTACAATCCGACAAACTCAAAGCTCTCGAGCTTTTATGCATCAAATGATCTAAGTCGGATATTTGCTCGCAAATTTAAGAATTCGTAACTAGTGTGTTTGTGTAATAGGCTAATCCAGGGGTTCTCAAACTGTGCGCCTCCAACTTTTGTCAGGGCCTCCTCTGACAAAGGTTTTTCGAAGAGATCCTTTGTTAAACTGCTCTGGAGGGTTGCGAATAAGCTTTGATTAGGGAAAAAGGGGTGCCCTGGGTGGAGAAAGTTTGAGAACGCTAATCCCCCCCCCCCGGGATAATTTATTTTTATCAAACTACTCATAATTAATAACATTCGAAAACTATATATATGGAGACAATACTGTACTTCGTATAGTATTGATAATCATTCAACAAAAGACATAGGTATGGGGTCTTCTGAACTCTTCAATGGCAAAATCTCCAAAATAGGTATATACCCAGGCTTAAATAGTCGATGCTAGGCGTTTGAAAATTATCCAAATATATTCCAGTGATCTCAATGGCGCGTATTTAAAAGGCAAGCGAAATTCTTCACCCCACCGAGCCAAGGATTCTGCGAATTTCAGCTTAATTCGATGCTGGAAGTAGAGAGAGAGAAATAGAGGAGATATATCCATAATACATATACGTATAAAGCTTCAAGGAGAAAATGAAGTGACTGTTTCAGCGTCATTTAAATGAGAATAATTCGCAGAACAACTTTTAATTGGATGCTGAATCGAAGATCATTAACTATGAAATGGTTCAAATCAACTGCCATTTCGATTTCGGGGAGGGGGGAGGGGCTTGTTAAAGGGAAAGATATATTCCACAGAATCTGCTTTTAACGATGATTAAGGTACGGGAACGTGATTTTGAACACTATCTTCTCGGCTTATGTCGTAGGGCTTATTTTCATTCATTCATAAGAAAAAGCAGTAAGTGGTTTGCTTCGAGATGGGCGGTATATCAGAAGAAAGGTATCTAATGAATGTATGACTGGAAGAAAAGTTATTCTATTTATGATCTGCTTTAATAGTTGTTTGCGAAGAAAGTAAGCTTATATATATGTATATAAATACTGATCGGAAAAATATAGTAACATAAATATGTAATAATTTGTAAATATAAATGTGTAATAAATTTATAAATGTAAACATGCAATAAATTTGTGAATATAAATGTGCCATAAATTTGTAAATATAAATATGTAATAAATTTATAAATATAAATGTGTAATAAATCTATGATGTAAAACTGTAATAAATCTATGATATAAAACTGTAACAAATCTATAAATATAGATATGTGATAAATTTGTGAATATAAATGTACAATAAACTTGTAAATATAAATCTGTAATAAATTTGTAAATATAAATCTGTAATAAATTTGTAATAAATTTATAAATATAAATGTGCAATAAATTTGTAATAAATTTATAAATATAAATGTGTAATAAATTTGTAATAAATTTATAAATATAAATGTGTAATAAATCTATGATATAAAACTGTAACAAATCCATAAATTTAGATATGCGATAAATTTGTGAATATAAATGTATAATAAATTTGTAAATATAAATTCGTAATAAATTTGTAAATATAAATTCGTAATAAATTTGTAAATATAAATTCGTAATAAATTTGTAAATATAAATGTGTAATAAATCTGTGATATAAAACTGTAACAAATCTATAAATATAGATATGTAATATTCTGATCACTGAAGCAAATGTTCAACATGAATAAATAGATGTTTTGAATTCCAAAAAAAATCAGAATATCTAAGATAGTTTTCTACTAAATCTCTTTTTTTTTTTAAACTTTTTTTTTCTTATATGGATTTAAATTTTTTAATTAATATTATTCACATATCATGCCCATCTCGGAGAACAAATAAAATAACCAAGGGATCATACGATCCATATTAGTGATAATAGATGAAAACTTGCAATTCATTTCATGTACATAACTCACAGAAACACATAAATAAATGAAACGGTTTTCATTAATATTTTTAGAATTTATTAGATTTATGAAGATGACAATTTTTTGAAAAAAAAAAACAAATAAATAAATAAACAAATAAAAGAAATTGACGTAAAATACCAATATGATTATGTGGCAAACAGGAGTGCCAGTTTTAATAAAATATAATATCAGTCATTATAGTGTAATTTCAGAATTCGAGTGAAAAACAGTTGACAAATAAAGATCAAGGAACGATATTTTAAAAATAGTGTTCAATATTAAAAGTGGGAAGTATGAATTTTTTTTACGATTCTTTGAAGCAGTATTGCTTTTTTTTTTCATTCTGGATATCGATGGGTAGATATTGTATTGCTTTGGTTTAAGTAAATGAAGTTTTTACATAAAATATTTTTATTTGGTTAGAAATAACTAAAATTTGTGATTTGATATTCCGGGGTTAATAACATTGTATTCATTGCACTGAACTCGATTTTTGCGAACGGCAATGCAGATTTTATAAAAATACAAATGTCTGATGTATAAGATGTTAAGGTTTGTGTAGTTAGTCAAAAAGTAATATTCCCTTTAATTCAAATGATGAAAAAAGTAAAAAAAAAGGGTTTTTTAGCGTCGTTTATAATAAATGTTTGATATGAAATCTAATATTCTGATATTTGAAAAAACAATTATTTCCTAAATTTGATCATTCATAAAAGATTTGAATTATTCAAAACTAAATCCTGAACCAGATGAACTGATTATTAGTTTCAAAGAAAACGAAAGCAATTCGACTAATTGAAATGTTTGATAACTGCGCTTTTTTATTTAAAAAAAATCTATTTAGCTTAACATCATACCTGTTAAATGAATGAAGAAAAATAACAATAATTTTCAGTTCAAAACTCTGAAAAAACTTTTTTTTTCAATTTATTTATAAAAAACGCAAATTATTTCTATAGTAAACCCCATGAGAATATTTAAGCAACTAATTGACTTGAAATACGTATCGTGTACTGGAAGGAAAAGGGAAAAAAGGTTAATTCTCACAAATTCATGCCCATTACATTCCTCCGTAATTAGCATTAAAAGTTTAATACCCGAATATATACAACATACGTATCCATTGCGTGCATAGGAAAAAAAAATTAAAAATAGAATAAAAGTTTTCCATTTTAAGCTACATAAAGTTTTAAATTACTTGAAAAAAAAGAAAAATATTGAAAACTTTTGAAAGTAAAATTTATGTGAATTAATCAGTTCATTTAACTTTTCTCTTTTAAACATCGTGAAACAAGAAAAAAAGTATTCGCCAAATCAAAGTTAAGTGACGAGAAAAAAATATTTACTTTACAAAAAATTGTTTTTTCTTAAGTTCAATTGCTCGACATAATATCCTAGACCGTAATTTGCATAAATTCCGGCAAATTTGTGTGTAATGTAAATCCATAAGAGAGGAAAAAAACATTATATATATATACAATTTTTCGTGTTAAGACAAGAAACAATTTTCATAAAATATTTATTTATCCCCAAGGATAGAGGGGAAAAAATAAGAAACTTTTCGCAGTTTTCCAAACCATACGTTTTATTTTCGGTATTTTCTCAGAAAAAAACAAAAATGAATTGAAAAGAAGGATAAAATTATGCGTATATTCTTTTTTTTCCCGAAAAAATTAGAGGGACTTGATATTTTTCCTTATTTTTAATTTACGAGAAACGGGATCTATACCTTGGTACCCTAAAGATGATTTCGTGATCATTACTTTGTGAGGAAAGCTTTTTGAAATAATAGTGAGAAATGAAAAATGTTTAATGAAAAATATTAATTTTCATTATCTGTGTAAATGAATAGAATTTCGTTGTAGTGAAGATGGTTGGTATTTAATTAACTGAAATTCTTGTTCGATTTATTTATTTTTTTATCCTTTTCCCCTGAACTTTTATTGTCGTTTTTTTTTATATTACGTTTTTAGTAATTATTTTGTGAAAATAATTACTTTTCGTGGCTGAAATTTGAGATTTTCAGAAGAGAATTAAATTTTCGGGAGAGAAATATGAGAAATTTTCTAACGTCATAATTTACAAGAATTATTTGAAAAAAATTCATTTTTATTTGTGTCTGATTAGGAAAAATGTCACGATCAATTATTTATAAAATGTTAATGGAATCGGGAGAAAATGTATTTCTCGTGAATAAAAAATTTTCGTTTTGCAAAAAGATTTTAACAATTATATATCAGTATGCTAAATATTTTACATTTTTCGGAATCGTGACAGTAGTGAATGATTATTGAAATCGTATACCATTCTGAATTAATTTTCGTTGTTTATCATTTGATTTATTTTTGTCAACTACAATTTTCCAATAGAATGATATTAATAAATTTTTTATCAATATGACAGAAAGAGAGAGAGAGAGAGCACTGATGTGATATTTTGTTATTGTGAATATTTCATGTAACAGAAGCTTTTTTAAAAAAAAATAAATGGATATGTGAAACATTATACAATGTAAAAAATTAATAGGTTTTTCTCAATTTCCGAACTCGAAAATTTTAAATTATCGAATATTCATGAAATTGATAAAAAAAAGTAGGAAAATTGTAATAATTCATTTTGATGTATTGTGAGTGTGATAAAAATATTCTTATTCAGTTATTTTATGGAAATTGTTTTCACATATGTTTAATAAATATCATATTATAAATTATTATATATCTTATTTGATTTTTTTTATTATTCCAGTTTATAATGGAATTTTGTTGATTTGGATGCTGTATACGAGTAATTGAAACATGACCGTATAACATTTGATACTCAATGGAAGTATACATTAATTAAGTTTAGAATATATGAATGTATGTTCCTATACCGTCAAACCGAAAGATACCCAGGCCACATCGCCATATGGCAATATCGCCTCATTGTCCTCACGAACTGGATATATATATACCTCTGGCAATTTATTCATAAAAAAAGCATACATTACAAAATATACATTTCAATCATAACAACTCTAACTATTAAAATCATAATCTAAGTATAAAATCAGATGCAATATCACAATCTACGTATACAATCGGAAATCAAGCATATAATCGTATATTCCATATTAAATCTTAATTCGAATATACCACGGAAAAAAGTTCTATTCAGGCCAGGTGTATGTTCGTTCACAAATTTGATAACATTCAGTTACAGTACCTTGATAAATTTTCTACATATTTTCGGTTTTATTCTAGGTATACCGAAGCTTCTGTGTTGAAATGCAGTCATAAGTCAAGCAATAATAATTTATATACTAATTTATTGTCAGCAAAATATTATCTTACTGTAATTCGAGTATATACAAGGTAGATAAGGAAGGGGGGGGGGGTTAAAAATTTCACCAAAAATTTTGGTTCAACCCCATATGATTATTTTAAAACAGTGGTTCCCGCAAATAGTTTGAGCCGTTGACCCCCGGGAGGTAGTGGCGCCTACCTTCGGCCCCTATTTATAGTGGCAGAAACTCCAGCCACGTGTCAGTGAGAATTTTCTCGAATATTGGAGGACATTTTATCCAATACTAGTATAATCATGCAATGTGATAGTAATGTAATTCTACTAGAAAATAAATAAAACAACGTGTATACTTTTATCGAGAGATGTCACATGAAGGACAATTTTTTGGCAAATGATAATAATGTTACTACTGCAGTCTACCAACGTTGCCGCGGTACTTTAATCTTTGATTTTTTGGAACAAATTGATTTTTTAAATACAGGGTGGGAAAAAAGTCCGTATAGACTTTGAAAATTCATAAAAACTGGAAAAATAACCGAAATAAAAAACTGTTTGCAGGGTTAACATCGCTAGATCACGGGAATTTTTTTAAGACATGAAAAAAATAACAAAAAACAGCCGATAGATGGCGTTGACTTACACGAGTCAAAGAAAAGATACACAAATAACGAACACAATGCTTCCAAATCGTTTATTACAGCAGTATGTGTTCCACATGAACACCACCACAATGTATAGCACATTGCAGGCGAGTCACCAATCCAGCAAAGGCAAAGTGCAGCAGACCCGGATGTATACATGACACCTATCTCCGGATCGCATCTTTTAGTTCTCACAGATTGGATGGATCAGATCGATACACCCGGGATTTCAAAGCTCGTACCAGCGCCACTTATCGGCTGTGTTTTAAGTTATTTTTTACCTGTCCTAAAAAAATCCTCGTGACATAGCGATGCTAACCCTGCAAACCATTTTTTATTTCGGTTATTTTTCAGGTTTTTATGAATTTTTAAACTTTTTACACCGACTTTTTGCCCACCCTGTACTTTTCATATCTTTTCCCAAAATTCTATAACTCTTTACCTAATCAACTTCTTAACAATAACACTTCATTACCAGCCTTAAATAAATTAAAATGTTACCTATCTGTTTTCAATAAATAATACACACACACACACACTGAGGAGGTTTTTTAGATTAAATTCCCTCCTCTCGTATAAATTCCACTTTTTTTCTCCTTTACTATTACATATGAACCTACTTAACATTGAAAATGACAAATTTCCCCTTTTTTCCTACGATCGGAATATTACTACCACATACATGCGGCCACCATGACCTATTAATTAATACTGGTTTAGTTTTTTTCTTTATGTACATGTTGTATTAATTAATTAATTTATTTATTTATTTTCTTACATGATTCATACCGAATTGTAATTTGTGATTGCCAGTAAGGGCCATTTGGCTTCTTGGTAATTTTCCCCTCTTTCTCTGTAGTCCACATTTCTCACTAATAACATGTTATTAAAACTTTTATTTTTAAGTTATTTATTTACTCTTTTTTTCAACTTGACATTAACTTCTTTTTTACAATTCTACAATCGGGCTTCGTACCCCCAAGAAAGCGGCTGTAGCCCCTGGGTGTCCAAGCACCCCCGATTGGGAGCCGCTGTTTTAAAATGCCTAAGAATTTTTAAATTGCATACACTCAAACTCGTTTACAATAATATAGAAGGATTCAGCGAAATTTTGTTGTTGTGACCGAAATTGACATTATAGTGAGTTTTTTTTTTTTTGAAAAACTTAATCAGATGCAATACTTATCTTTGAATATGTTTCTCATAAAAACTCTTTATAATGTCGATTTTGGTTACAACAACAAAATGCTAATAGCGATAGACATGAGTTGTGCTCAGTTTGAAAGAAAGAAAGATGCAATACTGTGTGTATGCAGTTGTTATTTCATTATGATTGGACTGACCATATTTGATTGAGAAATATTTTGAAATCATAAATACGGGCCATCGCCAATTTTTCTAGAAATGTAGCCAATTGTCGGGGAAATAGCCGGAAATTGGTTATAAATTTATCTTATCGAGAGATAAATAACACGTTACAGTAGGTTCGATAAAACACATTTCAAAGAAAAAACTAAAATGTGGTAAATATTTGAAATGTTATATACAATTATATATTTATAGTCATATTAATTTATAACACATAATCAAAAATCACGCGAAGCATCTTAAAACTAAGCTTGGGTGAGGAAAAGCAGAGAAAAATGGAAAACCATGGCGTCACCACCGACGTTGTAAGCAAGGTTCATTAACATTATTCTCTATTGGAACCAGACCTGACTACCAATTATTGACGTCACAGCCGGAGTGTTGTTCCAACCGAGATCGACAAACAGTTTCGAGAGTGTATTTATTCTGCGAAAAATTGTGAAAATAAAACTATTTATTTGAATGCCGATGCTTTGAGCTTGTTTGCTTCGCCATCCAAATTTATTTCACGTTTCCAGATCTAATTTATCTTTCCAGGCTACTGAAAAATAAGGATATCGGTAGTTGTTAAAAATCAACAGAATAGAGTAGAAGAGGTACATCTGTCCGATCAATAGATCGATATTTCACTAGTGGAATCGAAAAGTATTTACAGATTGACCAAATGGAACCGTTAAAGGCGTTATTCCCTGGATCAGACGTGACGTGGTCCGAGTTTCCTGACAAAAACGAATAAACTAATGGTTTTAATGCGAGAGCTTTGGCCAAAGAAAGTTCATTCCGTACTCTAGACTGATAAAAAAATGTTTGAAGGTCCTTCAGGAAAGTAAAAATGACGAAACTCTTCAGTGAAATCGTCAGTAATTTTAACTAATTATTTTTATCCTAAAACTGCTATTATTGGTCATTTGAGAATTCTTGTTATTCAAATTATTCCTACATTCTCGAGATAATTGAGCGAATGATAAAAATTTTTGGCAGGAAAAAAGTATACAAACCATACAAACTCCATACAGTATAATAGATTAGTAACTCTACCCCCTCCCCCCGGGTGCGCGTACCTCTCCCCCTAAAAAGTACATGATGGACCCCTCACTGTTAGGGGGTCATTTAATTATTATGTCAGCATCGGGTGGGGGAGGGGTTTCGAATTTGCTGACTTTTGATGACAAGGCGGGGAGGGGGGGTCAAAAATGGCTTAAAAATCTGCTGACGTAATACTTGAATGACCCCTTACACGAAAAATTATCAGCAATGACGAAAAAAGAAAA
The DNA here is from genome assembly GCF_987345545.1 of Pholcus phalangioides. NCBI lineage: Eukaryota > Metazoa > Arthropoda > Arachnida > Araneae > Pholcidae > Pholcus > Pholcus phalangioides. Next base: position 36,401,684 of record NW_028301596.1, on the reverse strand, counting down.
AAACGAGTAAACTCTAATAAAAAATTTCAAAGCATTAGCAAGTTCCCCACGCACTTTAATGAGTTCACGTATCTCCTAAGCATTTCTGGGGAAACGAAAGCCTATATCGTATATCTAAGGGACAAACAACCATCCCTCTCAATTCTAGAGATATTCAAGCCTCCAGTGCAATTCAGGGGTTTGCACAGCCTTTACAAATTTCTGGGGAAAAGGGGGGGGGCGCGTTGAGCAAGTTTCATACACATTTCTGATGAGTGAGACACGAGTGAGCCCTACAGGGATAAGCAAGCTTCCTACACACAAGTATACACACAAAGTATTTATTTTAAAGGGTACGCACACCAGAAATGCATCTTTACGAATAAGCAAGCATTCTACGCTTAAATTAATAGGCCGAGCTGTAAGACTTAGCAATATACGCACTTTATGGGGGTACGCAAGGATCCTACGCCATTCAAAGGTACGAACTCCTTCTACGTATTTATTGAGTGTACGCGAACCTTAAACACACCTTTAGGGGTAAAAGAAAGAATTCTACACATTCCTGGAGATCGCAGTGTAAAGATCGTATAAATTTCCAAGGATATGCTGAAAATTTTTTTTTCCTGCGGGTGACGCAACACACGCCTGTAAAGAATTTCTAGGGTACGCAAGCTTTCTACGCGTTTCCAAGCGTAGAAAGCTTTGCTTGATGTAACTTGAATCATGAAAGCACTGTAATAGATGATAGTGCCCACACGTATTAAATCTTTTTAATTCATAGCAGGCATATCGCATCTTTTGTTATTAAATGATTAAAATTATGCATGCCTGTTATTCATTTATATGTTACTGGGGATATTTAGATACAAAATAAAATAAGGAATCTTGTTGTTTTTTTTCAAGAACAGAAAGAGGGTGCGTGAACGTGATCCAGCTGCTAATCACTGTCTCGGAACACCTGCCCATGGTAATGGACGTGACGGACAAACTTCCCGTCTACGTTAAAATAAAATACCAAATTATACGCGTATGTGAGAAAAAGAAAAGCCTAAAAGAAGAAAAGGTTGTCGCCCTTAAATTTTTCTTTGATAGTCAGACAATATAAAGATGAAGGTGCAAAAGCAATTCACTTTCAAGAAACACCTTTTCGCTATTTTCTTTTAACAAAACGATTCATGTAATGGCACGCACAGAATTGCATTAATGAGGTGAATGATGAATACATGTTCCGCTTTTTTTTTTGTCGTTGTTACAATAACAAGCGTTGAAAATTACACGATTTTTCAATTTTTTTTTTGTCTTGAAACAACTGTCAGAATTTAAATGTATGAATCGAGAAAATGAAATTTTTAACAGAGGAAGTAAACGTGTAGATGAGTAAATGATTCACAAAATCAGAAAAAAAGGAATTTGTTTTACTTCATGATTTACAGAGGGCTCATTCCATAAAAAATCGGCCAAAAAACTCCGGAAGATACAGGTGGTGTCGAGGTACGAAAATACCGAAAGTTTCAACGACCTGCTCCCCGTATTTTAATTCATGTTGCTCCAAAATTAAAAGGAGCAAGTCGTTGAAACATCGGATATTTTCATACCTCGATATCACCTTGCGCGGGTATCGAATTTGTCCGCCGCATGTAACTGACTTCCTATATTTTTGGCCGGTTTTTTATGGAATGATGCCTCCATAAAGCGTGAAGCAAAGTATGTTTCTTTTTGGTTTTGTGTTCATTTACGCGTCTAAATGCTTAATGTAATTATTACTCCATTAATTAGTCGTTACTCCCAATTAGAACGTTGTTGCCCTGTTTCTCCGGAGGCCAAGGAAAATAATTCCATGTTTCTAAGTGCAATATTTGCTATGATAATTGAATTCAAAAATCAGAGTGAAGTTATGGAAGAACAGCAAAAACTAACAGGCAACGCTCCTTTTCCTCATGTACACAGTCCTTTCGCAACTTTTCTACAATTTTTAAATTCAAATATCTTAGTAAATATTGCACTCAAGACTTGAATTTTTTTTTTTTTTCAGGAGAGACAGGGGAATCAACTGTTGGCTCTCAAGGGAATTGCTGCGGGTTCAAATAAAAGTATTCCGGCCTTTTTCTAATGATTTCTAATAAAAAATTTATTGGAACTTAAAATATTAAGGGAACTTAAAACATGCGTAGCCTAAATACGACTACTTTTCTATACCATCCCTCAATAAATTATACTTTTTAAATTTAACCTTACAAATCGCTCGTTCGCTCGAGCACAAAGTCACGTTACATTTCTTCCTTTTCAGCGGCTGTTCAATGGATGCCTACACAACTTTCTGATCGAAAGTTAGAGGACAAGAACACCGTGAAATTATCCTTTCAATATGATTAAGATCACTTATATTTCAGAGAGAGAAAACTACGGGAAATTATTATTATAAATACGGGACATTACCGAGATTCGCGCTAAAAATATTACAAAATGGTGAATGAATTATTAATTATGTGTATTGCGTATGGATAACCCTTGGCGGGAAATAAAAGTGCTGGAGCAAGTCTGAGGTGAAATAAAATGGATTTCACAGAAAAAGTTGAAAAAAAAGATAAATATTAGAGATTAATATTCATATACATTTAAAGTGATTATTTATTATAATATAATTTATATAAATTGCGAATTCTCGCTATTTTCTATTTTAGTCTAAAATATGAATAAAAATAAAAATTATTGAACAATGGGGCATTTTCATAAAGAAACTCGGGAAAATGCGGAATGTCCTGTAAATGATAAATTAATCAATGATAAATTACTGTATATCAATGCTCAAGTCGAACCATCAAACAATGAAAAAACAATTTTTTTTTTGTTAAGTACAGGATCATTATAATTAAATTTCCAGTTCGAAATGTCCATAAAAGGAAAACTGCTGGACAAAATGTTATCAAACCTGGTAATAGTTTACAAAAGGTCATAGGATTCAATTTCCCTCAAAAAAAAAAGTTCAAAACTAACTACCAGCGGGACCCTCCTGTAAACTATTACCAATTTTGATAACATTTTGTCCAGTAGATTTCCTCTTATGGCAATTTCAAAGTGGAACTTTAATTAATAAGTTTTATAAGAGACGCATTCTCTGTATATATATATATATATATATATATGTGTGTGTGTGTGTGTGTGTGTGTGATGAGCTCTTAATTCTGAGAATTTCTTCAAAAAACACCATAGAAATGGGAGCGAAAGCGTCGAAAAAATATTGTTATGTCCGAAGTCATTATATTACGAGCAAGGCTCATTAACATTATACTCTATGGGAATCATCGGGACAGTCAATTATTGACGCTATAGTCGCTATAGTCAAGCTGTCCTTACAACCGAGTTTGACTGTATTTAGAAAATCTGACATTTTTTTTACAAGTACTTTGGGGGAACGCAGCGCGATGTCAATCCTCATATAGCAAGATCAGCACTTAGTCCAATAAAGGATCCTGAAATTTCGCCCCTCACATTTGCCTGCCCTGACAATATGAGTGACCGAATGAGTGGCTAAGTAAGTGACTGCCTGCATGAGTGGCTAAGTAAGTGACTGCCTGCATGAGTAAGTGCGTGTGTGAGTGACTTTATGGTGAGTAAATTAACATATGAGTGCCTTTATGGTGAGTAAATTAACATATGAGTGCCTTTATGGTGAGTAAATTAACATATGAGTGCCTTTATGGTGAGTAAATTAACATATGAGTGCCTTTATGGTGAGTAAATTAACATATGAGTGCCTTTATGGTGAGTAAATTAACATATGAGTGCCTTTATGGTGAGTAAATGAGCATATGAGTGACTCTATCATGGGCGGAGATACGGAGGAGGGCTCTGCCCCCCCCCCTCCGCAGCGTCAAAGATAGAATCGACTGATCTAATGCATATGTGTATATATGAATTGGCATCATCATCATCGTACCCCCCCCCCCCTTTCAGACTTTCAAGTCTATCTCCGCCGATAGACTCTATGAATGAGTGAATGACCATATGTGAGTGATCGATTGGTTGTGTGACCATATGAGTAGCCAAGTGAGTATGTGTGTGACCGTATAAGTGACCAACTGAGTGTGAGGGTTAGCATATAAGTGACCAAGTGAGTGTGCGAGTGACTGTATATGTGAGTGAGTGGCCGTAAAAGTGACTGTATGAGTAACCATACCATATGCCTGACCGTATGAGTGACCATGTTATTGATCAAGTTTGTGAACGTATTAGTGATCAAGGTCACATGAGTCGCATGAGTGACCAAGTACGTGGCCGTTTTTATGATCAAGTTAGAGACCGTATGAGTGACCACACTCACTTGATCTCTCAAACCGTCACATACTGGCAATCATTAATACGTGGATACGGTCACTAACTCATATGGTCACATACTGTCGCTCACTAAATGGTCGCATGCTGTCACTCACTAAACGATCACCACCACTCATGTGATCACTCGTACAGTCACTCATTTGGTCACTCACCACCACTCATGTGGTCACTCGTACAGCCACTCATGTGGTCACTCACCACCCACTTGGTCAGTCTTACGGTCATTCACTCACCCACTCATGTGGTCACTCACCCCCCCACTTGGTCAGTCTTAGGGTCATTAACTCACCCACTCACTTGGTCACTCATATGGTCACTCACACATTCAGTCGCTTATTCGGGGTCACTCACTCGTTCTTTTATACGGCAAGGGCAAGCGAAATGTCAGCGGCGAAATACCCCGCACACAGGCAAAAATTTCCTCTTAAACCACCCAAATAGTACAATAGGTTACCAACTCGTGTCATTCCATCGGTGAAAATCGATGTATCATGATGACTTTTAAAAGAAACGTCGTCGTTATACAACGGAAAAGGCACATTGCACGTCTCGATCATAATGATCCGAACGTCGGATAAATTGTAGCATGCAGTAAAAAAAAAAAAAGAAGGAAAATATGGAGCACAGAGCAACAGATTCTCTCCTCCGGTATGAAAAATGCATGGTTCATGTCCCTGACATAGAGAAAGCTATAAAACCGCTCGCCGCCATGTCTAGACTTTTGAGATCGTTTCAAAGCGCTGGGATAGACTCGCGCGCTTAGGCGTACATAGATATAAACGCTCGCTTCACATCTCGCACACGCACACACATCCCGCCTTTCATTTTAACTATATCTACGCTCAGAGGAATATGCGCCGACGTCATTTTCGCAAGACAAGCCCAATATTTATATTCCTCTCTGTCTCACTCTTTTTCCGCCAAACCTAATCTTTCTAAGCCATTTTTTTTGCCCGTTTTTTTTCCAGTTTTTTATATGCTTTTTTATGTCTTACAGAAATGCAGATCACTTGCCTGTTTTCTCCTACCATATCAACTGACGTCGTATCCAATCCGGGGATGGGAGAAACTAGAAGAGAATATGAGAGCGAGAGAGAGAGAGAGATGGGCAATGTGTGTCCGCTATAGCAAAAGGATAAGGAATTATTAGAATATTTTCCAGCAGACAAGTTGACGTTGGATAAGCTCAGTTGTTGTTGTGGTGGTGGACGCGGCGCCACTGGATAGTGGAATTAAAATGAATTTATGTATCTGGATGAAATTATTCGCGAGATGATAAGTTGTTTTTTTTTTTTTCTACGGAGGGAAGATATTGTTTAAAACAATATTTCGGATTGTAATTGGTTTTTAATTGCAATTATTTCATCTGAGGGTGCTCATAATGTTTTTACGAATGCGTTCGCGGAATCGAACCATTAATGACGTAACTTAGTGTCTCTTAACCGCTGGCGTGTGGATCCGTGTCCAGAAAATGCATCGCCAGCAATTCACCGCCGAAAGATCCACCGAAGACGATTCGCCGCCATACGATTCACCGAATGGAAAATTCGCCGACAACATGATTGAGCGAGTGAGTGAGCTGACTTACTCGCCACATTACTCGCACAATCACTAGGTAGCTGATTCTATCATCCACTCTGTCTCACTGCCTTTCTGACTAGGTTGCTCACTAGGTAGCTCATTCTGTCACTCACTATTTATTTCACTCACTTGCTGACTAGTTCACTCACTTACAAGGTCACTCAATCACAATCCATGTCACTCGATCCCTCTCCAAGTAGGACGCTCACTCACTTAATACCACAATCACTCACTTACTTCCTAGGTTCACTTACTCACTAGATCGCTCACTTACTTCCTAGGTTCACTCTTACTCACTAGATCGCTCACTTACTTCCGTGCCCCTCACCCAAAGATCAAAAATTAATTTTTTTATTGCAAAAAAAAATTTTTTTTTCATTGAAAATACCTTTATATGTTATTACAATCAATTTCTGTTAATTTGTTAATTCCAATATTATTAGAAGGGGCTATGGACGCAAAATTTATCTTTAATAAATTCATTGCGACCCATCTTCTAAGCCATATATGGTAAATCGCATAAAGGCTCTTGGCCCGCGGACAAAATATGGCCCTTGGGGTTATCTGATGAGGCCCTTGCCCTTCTCTAACTGAGCGGCAAATTTACAGATTTCATATTTTGATAAATAGCGGTTGATGACGTAAGAATTATCCAACCCCCCCCCCCCTTGTCATCAAAAGTCAGCAAATCGGAAACTCCCCATAGATGCTGACATAATAGTTGAATGGCCCCTTTGAGTGACCCACGGTACAATTCCAGATCACTGCTGTTCCATGCATTACTTAATTAAGAAATCTGCGATACGTTATCATATCAGCGAAATGGTCCACTCCTAAGCGTTGAACAGAGTTGAAGGTTACCTCTCGAACGATATCTATATAAACCAAAGTAATGACACTTCAATTAGAATCATCCTCCCAATAACTTTTCTGATATCCTCTGAACAAATCCAATTGAAAAATTACTGTCGTCTAGAAGAGAACAAAGTACGTATTTTCTCGCTTATCAAGAGTATTTTATTTTTCCTACAACGAGATCAGATCTACCCTGATAGGAAAAATTTATATGTAATGTATATAAAAATATATATATATGAAACGATTCATTTTGAAAAGGTTTACAGAAAATGTGTAGGTTGAAATCCTTCCATCCACAAGAAAAGCCAAAGAACTCACACACACATAGTGGATGGATGCATCAGTCTGTGACATTAAAAGAGCGTGTGAATCGGACCGCATTAGATGGTTAAGATGCACTGCGTGAATCTCTCACGGCTTGATGGACTCGAGCTCTGGAAGTGACTGACGCCATCTTCTACTCTCTCTGTCTCTTTCTTACGAAAAGATAAGGTCTCCTCTGCTCTGGGAGAAGAAAGTTAAGAAGGGGAATAGACGGGAGAAAATAAGAAAAGTCTATTCCTAAGTCCAAAAAAAAAAAGAAACAGAATTCGGAGAGTTGCTTTCCAGGAAATGAACAACTCGCTTAATGACTATGCCTGTCCGTGATCGGGATTGAGATAGATACCACCGTGATACTCATCCTGTTTTCTATCTCCTCTTCTTTTTTTTTCCTCATTCCTTACATTTTCTTTCTATTTTTTTGTTGTTTCTCTCATTTTCTTGTGGAGTTCCAAGTCCGTAAATTTCTCGTTGTCTCGTTCTAAATGCTTTTTTTTGAGGTAATATGTAGTGACTATACACGGGCAATAAAGTTGATTACAGCTTATCAAGGTGTTTAAAATTTGTAGTTTTTTTTAAAACTAGAATTCATCTTGGTAAGTTCTCGCTGATCTTATGACTCTCCGTATAAGGTCACCAAGTAGACTGGACTATCCGGTCTATTTTGTGGTGGAAAGGCAGACCGGATAACAGAGAAACCGGACAGGCCGGAATTTCATAAATACTGGCATCTTACCCGCTTCCCAATTCATGGAAAACACTCTTTTTATATATACCAAAAACCCGCTTTTATTAATATTTTCCGACCTTTCTAAATACAGACGAGAACCTAATAAATGCTTGTTATGTACTGAATTGTACGTTTCAAAAATTTATTACAGAATGAATATGATTCACGTATAAAAATATTTATGAGGTGGCTGATATATAAAAATATTTAGTCTAAATATTTATATCAGTCACCTCGTTGGACATTTTTTCTATTCTGGCCTTGTATTTAGATATGTATTTGGACACATTTTAGGATACATCATGCTATGTTTAAACTGATTGCAGAAAACGTAACACCATATACACTGCACAGGATAAATGCATACGCTTTCCGAGTAAACAAAACAAAAACGTAAAACGTGGGTTTGTTTTATAAAATACTTACATGAACTTATTTGACTTTTAATTGATGAATGATTACGCAAATGTCGAAAGATAGGCCTGAGATAAAAGAGTCAAAACTTACAATTTTTCATTTTTTGAAAAATCCTCGATAAAGAGGAGACTGCTTCTCCACTTTTAGCCATCTTCCGCGACGCAATGTCCCTCCACTTGCGCCCTAACCCTCGCGAAAACCGGTTTTGAGGTTTGACTAGCACAGTGCCGGAGATGGTAATTGTATGGTTAATTTTACGTAGCCACACCCCAAAACCGGTTTTTCTGCAGCTTTGGAATCACGGAGAATTATTATGTTCGGATTTTTAACTAGACCGGATAAAACAGAGACCAAACAGTGGTGAGCCAGATAGACGAGAGTCTACTGTACTTATCTCGTGATATTCAAGTTGTCCAGGCTAAAGATATTCAAAATGACCTGCAGTGAGAGAATCTTCTATGATTAGCTACGTTTGGTTGCTTTGAAGACAGCAACTTCTCAAGTTTATTTGCTGGTTAATTAAGTTCAATGTGATCACTCTCGGTGGCTCTTCAGATGTCCAAATGGTGTTCTATCTCATTCCCGGTGTTTATTAGCATTTGAAGTATTATTAAATCAACTGGTATATAGAGAGACAGATGCTGTTGATACTGACGTGGAAATCTCCACATTCCACTCAGTTTCGTACCCGGCGTTAAAAACGAGTCACAGATTTGAATTCAGCTGGCCATAGCATGCACTGAACGTGGTGACATCTGCATAAGGGCCGAACAAATCAACAAAAACTTATAAGTCTGGTGGGGCATGTAACTCAAAACAAACAGATGCGTAAATCTATATTTTACAAGCCCGAAAAATATTATCACTTGATTTACTTGCATAAAAAGCATCGAAAGTGATATTTTCAATCGAAATTTTGGAAGAAATACCAAAATTCAAAAGGAATGTGGTCACCAGTTAAAAACCTGAAATTAACCGCTAATCAAGATTTTCCGCGCTGTTTGGCGTCAAAAAATACGTCGGCACGGTACAATTCACATCTCTAATAGAAACACAGCCGATTTACGGTACGCGACCGGACTTTGAATATGGTGGCCAGATCATCTGACTCAAAAACCGGGACAAATCCATACAATGTGGACTATTGAATGGTAGCAAATTGAATGGTGAGATACGGGACATCTTAAAAGGAAAAAAAAAATTCAAAAGGCATTATAGTGTCGAATCGTGAGACAATGGATAAAATACCTATTGGTACTAAAAGTCTGGGCTCTCTTTCTACGGTTTATTTCAGTGTTCTTCAACCTCTTTCTCATCGCAGACCGCTGACATTAAGTGAAAATTTTCGCGAACAGGCATAAATGGGACAAGTAATTTCCGAACCGATAGCAAAAAAATATTAGGAGGAGAAACTTTCCTAACCTACAGTCTTATTATATATTTCATATCCATTCTTCGTCATTATAAAAAACAAGAAACCAGGTTAAGCTAGAAACCGTGCTGTCACCTATTGAATAAAAATAAAACTATGTGTTATGAATGTTGAAATAAAATGTTGTTTATTTAAACCGATGTGCGGAACAGAAATGAAAAAAAAAGTGATATAAAACTATGATTTCTTTTATTTTTATGTTGGATGCTAGTGTAAATTTTACGCGTCGAAATATCGGTTAATATGTTCTCTGGTGTTTACCAAAAGTGATCTAGCGGCGAACATAAAAACATATTAACAAGCATTTTGGCTCATGAAATTTGCATCGGTATGCAGCATAAAAAATTATACATAGTATCATTATACATTTTTTTTTATTTTCACGTTGCACACCGGTTTGAAACCAATATAACTCTTTTACTTAAAAATCTATAACAGATAGTTAATGTTATATTTTTTTTTTATCGATAGGTGGCAGAAGTATCCAATTTTTGTGATTGGACATTTTCCCTGATATTTCTGTGTTGAAGGGAAAGGCGCATGAATATATATATATATATATATATTTTCCACAATTTTAGAATCTTTCGCCGAATTTTCATCCTTTTTGGAAACTTTTTATGCTGTATAATAGGGTCATATAAAATAAAATAAAAAATTGTGAAATATCTTTCACCTTTTTGTACAAATTAAAGGACCTTTTCTCTTCTTCAGTGAATATCATCAAGATATACTCAGGATTCACTGGAAAAAGTTTTCCGTTTCCCAGAGCAAAGCAGCCCATTTGCAGTGCATTATTCTATTTGAGCCCATTTGCAGTACATGAGGCCCCATGACCATAACCGGCCACAGAACCGTGAAAATATGGAAGTGAAAATACTTAAAACATTTGCTTCTTGGCTTTCAAAGAGAGCATTCCTTTGGAGAATTTCAAGCCTTTGTGTAGAAACACTTGCATCATCGCCGATGAAAGAATCAAAAACGAAAAGTGTTAATTTTACTTTTAATATTTATATGTCGAGCAAATAGGTTCATATAGCCCTGGTATGAAGAAATACAGTTGAAAGAAATGTCCATATACAGCATTATAGAGCTTTAAATAATTTTTTAAATGTTTGGGAAAATAAAATAATAACAAATCATTAGGAAATACATTATTTAATCGAAAATATTTTTACATTAATAACGATACATATTCAACTCAATATATTCGTATATTCCATTTTAGCGGGTTTAAATCCATTCCGTGTCTGTAATTTTCTTTGGAAAATACACTTTCTTTTTTCCTTGGAAAAAAAAAAAAGCCGAAGCCTGAAAGTCTCATCTTCGGTGACTGATCCAATTTGCAGACCTCCTGATTATCTCCTGGGGAGTCCTCCTGATGGTTCTTACAGTCAACGCTAGGCAATTAGCAATCCTTCCATCAATTCGCGCACACATACATACACATTGCTCTCGCTCTCTCTTCTTGTTCTTGCCTCTCGCTATCATTCGTACCTCTCTCTCTCTCTCTGACTCAGACTCAGACTCAACATCACACAACGGGGGGAGGATATTCGAATGGTAAAAGGAGGCAAGTGAGAGAGAGAGAGGAACGAACCAAAGAGACGGGTTTGATAGATGAAGTAGAGAGGTTTCCCATCTACTCTCTCTCTATACCGTGTCCCTTCTGTACCTACGGTAAGGACCAACTTGACCTTTTGTGTTTGAAGGAATGGGGTTTTCCCCCCACACGCTGCCATTCGCCCACTCAATGCCTATTCTTATTCTCGTGGATGTGTGAGAAAAGCAACTCGTAGCTCTGGGAGATAGATGATGGAAGTTAAGAGGAAACCGTTTTCAGATGCAACAGGGCCCTAAGTTATCTCACCATCCAACTTACTGTTCGGAAAAGGAGAAAAAAAAAAGTCTTTTGTTGTGTCTACCACTTTTAGTTGTATACTGTATATTTTTCTCCTTTTCTTACAGATGGCTTTCTCCAGCTTCTCCCGATTCATCTCAGAAACGGGAGTGAAAAATAAATTAATTCTTAAACCGTGTGAAGTCTTTTGTTCATTGAAACTTCTGAAAGGATGTTATTTTTCTTGTGAATAAACTAATAGAAAACTCCAAAGGGGGCTAATATAAATTTTAGAGTTTCTAAATGAAGAATAAATAGACTACGGGAAAAATAATAATAATAATGCAACTTTTTTGAAATAGTGATGATTTTGTTATCTGGAGTTTTAAAGATACGTAAGGTTGAGAGGAAAATGCAGCTTATGTGTTGCTGTTCTCATCGAGATTTGGCCATCCAGTCACTTGCTAAAGGACGTCAAAGTTAGATATGGAGCTGCGTATAAATGCGTGTGCAAGCCTTTTCGTGCCCTTGACTACTAGCAATCGTAATAATATATCCCAACACTAATATACCGTAGACTGGCTAATCCGGCCGTGCTGTAGTTCAATCTGTCCAGTAATCTGGCCTTTTCAGGCTGATTCTCGTAGTGTGTGCAAGAGGGGAAACAAGAAACTAGTCCAGTGCTCGAATTATATGAAGAGTCAACTTTAATTCTAATTCAAAAGATATCAATATCTTTAAATGTCCTTTAACCTTCTCGTCCAACAATCGAAATGCCTACTCATAAAGTTACTACTCACTCCATTGCAGCCTTCTCACAACGCATTAAAGCGTTCATTGGAGCAGGAGGGGATGCTACAGTTACTGATATCTTTCTTACTTTTCTCTGTAAAACACGAAATAGAACATATTACGTTTATATGCATTAAGTGCATCTGCGTATGCACTTTTCCTGTTAAAAATCGCATTCCTGCAGCGCAACGTGTTCAAAGTGTTGCATTTTTGTTTCTCCCGGGTATTGTATAAAAGACTCGATGGTCCTATCTATACATGCGTGTAGCGTGTAAAGCTAGATATCTCGCATCCGTTTGATGTGTACGATATCTTCTCGTTGAGAAATTCACATTTCAATTAAGACGTATATCGACATTACCTAACGAAGAATAGACAAACTAACGAGATCTGGATAGATGTAGATTCCGGGATAGCCATTAGGGAGAACAGTCACTACTGGGGGAATGTAGTTAAAGCATTAATGGAACTTCGATCAAACGGAGCTGGAATTAACGCGACTAATGGGAAGATTCGCTTAAGCACGTGCTCGTATATACAGTATGTATACAAAATAAAATCAGCAGATGTATCAATAAACATGCATAATGTCTTTAATTGAATCAGAGACGAAAATATTTCTATTTAAGACTTCAAGAAAAAAAAGTAATAGGCGCTTAAGAAAGGTAAAGCACAGAAGTTTCGTGATGTATGAAGGTAATCTACACACACTCGATTCGCGATAACTCGAATATCTGTTCAAGTAGAAGTTCCCACTCAGTCCCAGAACTTTTTCTCTATTTGACGTGTTAAAATTTTTCCTGAACTAGAAGTTTTCTTTTCCTTCAAGTAAAACTTTTCGGGAATATGAGAGAGAAAAAAACAGCATTTATTAATAGAATTTTTTTAGCATTCAGGGATAGAATTTAGCAATTAGTAATAGAATTTAGCAATTAGTAATAGAATTTAGCAATTAGTAATAGAATTTAGCAATTAGTAATAGAATTTAGCAATTAGTAATAGAATTTAGCATTCAGGAATAGAATTTAGCAATTAGTAATAGAATTTGGCATTCAGGGATAGAATTTAGCATTTAGCAATTTAGTTTTCCATTCTGTGATAGAATTTAGGATTTAGCAATTTAGTTTTGCATTCAGTGATAGAATGTAGTATTTAGAATTTAATTAACATTCAGTGATAGAACTTGGCATTTAGCAATTTAATTTAGCATTTAACAATTTAATTTAGCATTTGGCAATTTAATTTAGCATTTAGCAATTTAATTTAGCATTTAGCAATTTAATTTAGCATTCAGTGATATAATTTAGGATTTAGCAATTTAATTTGGCATTCAGTGATAGAATTTAGCATTCAGTGATAGAATTTAGCATTTAGGAATTTGATTTAGCATTTAGGAATTTGATTTAGCATTTAGGAATTTGATTTAGCATTTAGGAATTTGATTTAGCATTTAGGAATTTAATTTAGCATTTAGGAATTTAATTTTGCATTCGGCGATAGAATTTAGGATTTAGCAACATAATTTATTATTTGGCAACATAATTCAATATTTGGCAACAAAACTGAACATTCAGTAATTTAATTTTTCATTCAGTAATTTAATTTTTCATTCAGTAATTTAATTTTTCATTCAGTAATTTAATTTTTCATTCAGTAATTTAATTTTTCATTCAGTGATAGAATTTAGCATTTAGCAATTTAATTTTACATTCAGCGACAGAATTTCGCATTAAGCAATAGAATTTAGCATTTAGCAATTTAATTTTGCATTCAGCGACAGAATTTCGCATTAAGCAACAGAATTTAGCATTCAGCAATTTAATTTTACATTCAGTGATAGAATTTAGCATTTACTAATTGCACTTTTCTAATTAGGACGGGTAGTGGTTTTTTACGTGTTCCAAGCGGATGTGTCATACTTGGTCCTGGCGAGAATTGCCCTAACTGCAACTATAACTTTAGTCATTCCTTCGGCGTATTTCATAGTATTTTTGAATGCCCATTGTATAATTTGCAGAGAGTTGTCTTGTTAAAACCGTGTATTTTCCGTTGTCCAACCTAAAAAAAACCTAATTTAAAAAATTTCGCACCTCTCTGAAAGTCAAAATGAAAAAACTATTTTATTTTTTTTAATGATATTGTGAAGTTCCCGAATTTTCAAATTGAAGTGTATATGTGTGTGTGTGTGTTCTATGTCCTACGACTGGTATTCTAATAATTTGCAATTTATTACTTGTATATTTTGTTTTTTGAATGCCATCCTTGCATGGGTCTGGCCCCATAAGCAGATAAATTATCATTATTATTTAGCCAACAGAATTTATTATTTTTTTCAAATTCTAATCAAATTTATTCCAATTCAAGATACGTAATAAATTACAATGTATAATATATTGTTAGTCGACAAGAGGCCGATGCTTGTACAGTCGACCGTAGACAATTTTTATGGTCAAACTATTAGTAGAAGGGAAAGGTTGGGTATTAAATGTGTTAAATAGAATGCATCTATACATCAAAAACAGTATAAATAATAGTTATAAATATACATACATTCGTAATTATATACTATTACAAATGAAAACACTATATCCAAATACAATTTTCGTATAATACACATAAATAAATTTCATATCTGTTGCTGAGAAAATTATGGCGCACGCAGGCATAAAAGTAATAAGAATTTCGCTATTGGATATGAAAGTACACGTCAATATCATCTATTGATTTAGCAACAGATTTTAACATTTAGCAACAGAATTTAGCATTTAGCAGTAGAATTTATTAATTTATTAGCATTTAGCAGTAGAATTTATTAATTTATTAGCATTTAGCAGTAGAATTTATTAATTTATTAGCATTTAGCAGTAGAATTTATTAGCATTTAGCAGTAGAATTTATTAGCATTTAGCAGTAGAATTTATTAGCATTTAGCAGTAGAATTTATTAGCATTTAGCAGTAGAATTTATTAGCATTTAGCAGTAGAATTTATTAGCATTTAGCAGTAGAATTTAGCATTAAGCAGTGAAATTCAGCATTAAGCAGTGAAATTCAGCATTAAGCAGTGAAATTCAGCATTAAGCAGTGAAATTCAGCATTAAGCAGTGAAATTCAGCATTTACCAATAGAATTTAGCATTAAGCAGTGAAATTCAGCATTTACCAACAGAATTAGCATTTCAGAGCTTTGGATTAACATCAGCATTTTAGCAACAGAATTTAACAGATTCCTTTAATGGGTTCATTTATCTCCTTGCAAAAAGTGAATGATTTTCTTACGAAAGAAGGACAGAAAAGGGAGAGAGAGAGAGAGAGAGAGAGAGACAGTGAAAAATTATTGAATTTTTTCGAGAGAAAATAATCTTGTGTACACTTTTTATTTATAATTCTTTTGATTAATACTTGTATCAGGCATGCGTCCGTTTCCCCGATACGTCTAGCTCATTCGGAAATATTCTCGTTCTATAATTAAATAATTAACTAATACGATATTCGTAAATAGTGCTGTTATTTCAATGCATCTTTCGTTCTGCTACTCTGAAATAAAAATTTTCGATAAGTCGAGCTATCGATTATTTGCAATTTTCTTGTCGGCCGCTGCACATTTTACTTATCGAGAATGGACTGCATATCGCACACACTGGTATATAAGAATGACGTCACAACTATGAAAAAAACATGAAATCGCAGAATAACGAAAATAAAATTCACTTTTTCAAGACAAAAGGCTGTCTACAAGAATGAAACCTCTGCTAATTAGCGGCCTGCGCTTCAACAATGGCATTTGTAATGCTTAATTTGGTTACTGTGGCGTTACAACGCGTTTCAAGCATGTTTATGACTTTGTAACGGTTTGTCACTACATTAATGCTGCCAGTACATGCAGGCGCGGATCCAGAGCTTCCCTAACTCCAGCGCACTCAATTTCCATCCAATTCCGCTGTTTCTATTGTACAAACATCGTGACATCGCTTGCCCATAATATCAAAATCTAAATTAAAAAACATTTCAGGTAGTTATATTATATCTATACAACGCCTAGTATAAGAATATGCATTTCTATAGGCTTAACAAACCCTGGCAGCTACTTACTTCAGGCTCCCATAGTGTTTTTTTCCTGTCATTCCACATGCGGTGTGATAGAAAGATAAAGTCCTTCCACTCTGAAGGCAGATATGCAACCAACCTCCGGTAATGCTGGCATTGCCTAACTCCGTTGCATGAGATTCATACATTAGCTTTGCCAGTATCATAAGCACCGTTCCCTGCTTTTGTGTTAGTGTAATGTTTAGCTTTCCATGTTTTTTCCATTTAGCTTTCCATGTTTTTTCCATTTAGCTTTCCATGTTTTTTCCATTTAGCTTTCCATGTTTTTTCCATTTAGCTTTCCATGTTTTTTCCATTTAGCTTTCCATGTTTTTTCCATTTAGCTTTCCATGTTTTTTCCATTTAGCTTTCCATGTTTTTTCCATTTAGCTTTCCATGTTTTTTCCATTTAGCTTTCCATGTTTTTTCCATTTAGCTTTCCATGTTTTTTCCATTTAGCTTTAATGTTTAGCTTTCCATAATGTTAGCTTTCCATGATAATGTTTGTAAAACTTGAGGGGGTTGAGGCTTTCAAATTTTCCAAAAAAACACATTTTCTCACATTTTTATATTTTGAAATACTGCACTATGCAATTTTCTGCGTCCAATTGTGTTGAAGTTTTTAAAGCTGAATATTTTTAGCTGCTGGCATCAATTATATATGCTAATGTTTTCCACTAAAATGCTCTTTTCTCAAAACTAAGTTTTTTGTTAGATAAGGAAAATTTTTTCTAACACCACTCACACAAATATCTTCAAACTTTCTGTATCTCTCAACACTGTGATGTTACATACCCTAACACCAGGATTTTAATTAAAATTATTTTTAAAAATAATTTATGGCACAAAATGTGAGTAAATCTTGGTGATTTCTGAAGACGTTGCATGTTGTTGAAGTTAAAATTCAAGAAAAAATAAATAAAAATCCTATTAATGCTCACACGCGTTAAATTGTACAAAAATACCCAATAGTAGTATTTGAGAAGAAAAAAAATTGAGTGCATAAAGTGAATAGAAAGTTTTAAACGTTCCTTATAAAGGAAGGAGATATTTTTCTCATATGAAAAAGCATCCTAAGACAAGATCGTGCACTAAAGTAATTGATTATCAGTGCATTATATTAATGTACGAAATGATTCGATTGAATATAATTGTTTTGTCCTTATTCAACCGAATTCCTATTCCAGTCCATGTAAATAAAAACCGGAATCTCTCTGGAACTTAGGAAGTGGTAGAAAAGATTTTGCTTACCGAAAGTGGCTACACACAGGCTATTTTGTACGTCTTCAGAGTATGTAGTGGTTGTTCTCCTGGATTGGTTACCCATACGTATACAAACCACCACATCTCCAGCCTTCTCCAGATCGGGAACAGGTTCTAGGGGAAAAAAAAAGAAGCAAAAATATAAGAAAAAAAGGGGGCTATAGCTTATCTCGCTTTCCGCGATAGCCCTATGCCGAGTCCTAAGTATTACAGGGGATTTGTTCGATCCTACTTCTTACCACTACCACCAACAAGACTGTTCTTTTTATTTCCTTTTTTTTCCCATTTACCGTATTTCTACTCCAGAATATTTTTTTTCCCGGTATATGTCCATCCACAAGTCTATGGATTTACCCCAACGTATTTGCTTGGCTTGAAGGAAACGGTCCAGAAGTCGGGAGATCCTCCATTTCGCTTACCACTCTGTCCTAATCCCAACCTTGGTTATTCCTTTTTATTTTCCTTTTCCCTACCGTCATACAATGTTATTTCATTTTCTGTATTGGTCGTATTCTCACGGTAAAACCCACGATTAGAGCTAGAATACATCTCTCTCTCTCTTATTCTGTGACAGAAATATAATATTGGCGAACACTGGAAGCATTTGCTTTCACCCAGGACTTACCTATTGTTTATCTCACTTTTAAAAAGAAGATACAAACCTCTTAGAGTAGTGGTTCCCAAATTGTAAACTACATCCCCCCCGGGAGGGGCGTGAGAGAGTTTGCAAGCTAAAATATTTCATATTTTGAAACGTAAATAAAAATACGTATATCAAACCAATACAATGTCTTAACTCAACCCTCTATGACCCATGTATATTTAACTATATTTATGTTGCGGTCAACGGAATAAATCGGTTATTATGCATACTGATTAGTTGTCTCGGTAAGTTTGATAAATTCTGAAAATATTATCACTTTTTCGGTGATTATGCATGATAACCAAATGTCACTGACAAATTTCACAAAATACTTGAAATATTTAACTGCTTTATCTGCGATTATGCGGTAAATAGGGTGTCACTATAACACCCTAGTGTATTTTATTTAAGGAAATTTATAAAACTTACCAAAATGCTTGGCGATCATACATAATAACCGGTTTTACCATATTTATCACGCAAAATATACATGATATACATATACATCAAAACGCACACATATTTCGTTTTCTCAATTTCTGCCATTTGTTACAAAGTACATCTTTTAGAGAGTGTCATTTTAATACAACATACAGCTATATGAGTAAAATACTTCTTATATATCTTATCTATTATACAGGGTGCATAGAAAACAGGGCGTGTGACATTTTACAGGCGGACCGTTGATCCCAGAGGCATACTTCCGATTAGAAAAAAGTGTAGTATTCGGATTCATATTTCAAGATTTATAGTTATTAAAAAAAAAGTAATACATTATTATTCCTTATCCGTGTGCCAAAAAAACCAAATTAGAAAGTTGTTGCCCTGTCTCTACTGATGCCAACCTGTCACTCACTCACGCACTAGATAATTCAGTTTAACACTGAGGTACTAACTGTGATACTCACTAACTAGGTCGCTTACTCTATCTCTAGGTCACTGACTCACTAGTTTGCGCATTCACCAACACTAACCTCTCTGTCACTCAATCACTAATTACTATATCATTTACTGATTCACACAGTCGGTCATTCCTCGCCCACTGACTCGTGTCGAAATGTTGTCCGTGAATTGTTAGTCGGTGAATTTTCTGTCGATGAATTGTCGGTCGGTGAATTTTCGAAGTGGTGAATTAATTGCATGGCAGTGAATTGTTGTCGGCGAAGATGACCATATATTTGAAATATTTTGATCTTTATGACAAAAACATTATCAATTAAAAAAAAAAATAGATCGAATTGTGTCGGATAGGCCTTCATCAAAACAATGAAAAGACACCTTCTTAAATTTGTTTTATTAATTTGTATAATTTTTAATAAAATATACGTATATTCCTATTGTTACCAATCTTTTGTAGTAGATGCGTGGAAATGTCGTTGTTTGTTCTCTGCCCCCTTTCTTTTTGTTGAATGAAAACTCCTGTAGCTTTAATACTTACAAGTGCAATAGCACATTATTTTGAAAATCGATTCTGTTACGCATCATGTTAGGTTAGACGAACACATTCCTTTCTTACCTCCCTAGAGATTAGATAAATCTCTCTCTAAATTACTCAATCTCCCTTTTCAGACTAAATAATCCGTAAATCACTCAAAAGATACAATCTCGAAAATACCCCCCCCCCTCCCCATGTACCTATTCGAACAACGGTGTTTACTAGGAATAGTTGTAACCAACACATTTGGATAAGTCAGAATAATGCTTTATTTCTTAAATTTAGCCTAAAGATTTAAAAAAAAAGATGAAATTCACGGCTCAATCTCCCTTATCTCCCATTCAACTCAGACAATAACAATGCTAAATTAATGAAATATTCTAGCATCAAAGTCAATATTTTACGCTTAAATGTTCATTAATCTTCACACACGAAAGAAAACTATTATAGGAAGCTTTACCTAAGTGATTGTACACAAGAGTAGAAATGGTCACCCGGACCACTACATCTCCGCCAAGTCTTCTGAAGGCTATTAGAGACACACATATCCTCTGAATGTTTCCAATTTGCTTATTTAACCATGTCTCATACCCAAGTTAACTCAAAAAAAAAAAAAAAAAATTGCCAGAGCGATAGGTTTGTGTTTGTTGTTGTTGTTAAGTTATTGGCACCATCTGTCTTCCACTAGTGAAAAGAGCACTTCCATGTCGGGGAAGATTTTTAAAAAGGTTAAGCCAAACTAGAGTTCGAGATATGGCGGAATATATCTTCGTATAAAACCAGCACCTCCTAGAGATAAAAGGCCTCTGCACTGTTTGCCATAAACGTCATTCAGACTACCTAGCAAGTTTGCCACATTTTGAAACACACCACCCTATTTCATTTCTTCTTATTTTGGCGTAGAATCTTGATTGCCTCACAAATACCGCATAGTGATTGGATGTGGGGCATAGAAATCGCCATTTCGGAGCCCGATCATTTCTTTTCCTCACAACGATGATACTGGCAAGAGCAGGGAATTTTTTTCCCCTAAATATTCTGAGGGAAAATGGACTACTTACTGACGTCACAAGCAGACTGCGGAGGCCATCTATCTCTAGGAGGTGCTGATAAAACACGTGCTTTTATTGCCTTGAGGGCGGGACTTTGCACAACATTCTCGCATTCTACATTCCGCATAAGAGATTAACACATTATCGTCACGGATGATTGCCACATCTAGGAGACGATTTTCTTTTCTTTTGTCTATTCGCGCCACCTGTATTCTAAAGGTGGAAGTAATGTCACTATGTCAGGAAAGAGATTCAGAGAAAAAAATAATGACGTCTCACACACAATGGCACATTCTTTGGCATATTAATTAAAGCAACAGGCCTACAACGATACAAGAGCACTCGTCCGGCAATCGAGGGACCCGGGTTCGACTCCCGGTAGAGGCAGAAATGAGTTTTTTCCTTCCTTAAAAAATTAACATCTCAAATAATAAATATCTTCACAACATCCAGTCTTCTGTATATCTTGTATTGACAAGTGGAGAGCGACATTCATGTCATAACGATACAATTATCCAATCATCACACTTCAGTAATAGTTAGAAAAATTGATGGCAGATGGCAGCACTACGCATAGCAAGCGTTACACAGAAACGAACTTCACGTTAGGTTCACAACACGTGCACGAACGTTCCAACTTGTACCAATTCGTTAGCAGTTCCGCAGAGAGAATATGGACGATCTGCATGTGTGGTTTAGTAATGGTATATTAATTAAAAGAACAATTTATCTACTTTACTGCCTCATCAAAAAGACGAATTTTTTTTTTTGGTCATTGGCGCCATCTGTCTTACACAAGTAGTGCCTCTGTCAGAGAAGATCCAGAAAAAAAAATTAAAGCAAATTTGAACACGCAAAATGTCAGAACATTATTTCGAAAATTAAAAAACATCCCTTATCGACTTGGTTATTGCAATCTATAGGCTATAAACATCATAAACAATAATTTTAATAAATTTGAAGGGAAAAAAATTTCAGGAAAACACAACTATTTTCAGAAAAAAAAAAAAACTTAATTAAATTTTCTAGGGCAATATATCCCATAGACAGTCCAAGACAGAAAGAAAAAAATTACAAAAATTGCGTAGTAAAAAATTTGCACTGAAAGAATAAAAATTCAATTACCGGAAAATACGGAAGGAAGGGGAAAAAAATCAATTTCCAGTTGAGAAATCTTTTGCCTTAATTTTTCCCTTGAACCTTTAAACGTCTTTATATATATAGGGGGAAAAAGAGAAGAAAAGGGGATATTCTACTTTTCCCCAAGTTTTATATAAGTCTCCTAATTTCATTAAACAACGATCCCGTAAAAGTAGGAAGAAAAATCTTTTTTTCCCCCTTATTTCCCAAGATCGAAATTAAGTCTTCCAGAATAAATACAGAGTGACAGGATCAGGAGAAAACTATCTTGTAAATGAATACCTTAAAGGAGGAAAAAAATAAAACCGAGGGAAAAATATTGCTGAATAACTTTGAAAAGCTGAGTAAAGTTAAACAAAAGAAGACATATTGGGGGAAAAATTTAGTGTTGAATGAAATTAGGGGCACATGGACACTCAATATTCTCACCAAGTCTAATGGATTGGTAAACAATTAATATTACCTTTCTTTTTTCAACCTTCCCTGTTCCTGTTCATCCAGAAAGAAAGTAGGAGATTTTTTTACCATTTTTTTCCCCCCTAGGATATCGGGGAATGTGATAATTAGCATGAAATTTTCTCAGGAATCCTAAAGATGAAATTAAGCATATCCGTATCCATGTAACCGAGTTAAAGTTCTAACTCTGTACGGAGATTGTCGTAATGACGTAAGAATTCTGTGTAGGTGGTGGTGGATTCTTTTTTTTTTTGGTGAATTTGAGAATTTTTATCGAATTTACCTCATTAATTGGGTCCTTTTTTTGGGTGTTATTTGACTTAGCGTAAGGACACTCACGCATATCTCAGAAAACATGTGTCACAGAAATATTTCAGTAAAGAATTGTAAAAATCCCTGCATGGATAGTCAATTTTGTAGATCTCGTGAGTGTTGTAGTTTAAATTTAACTTTTTATATGCGGGAGATAATTACATTATAATTATATATTACATATCTCCTTCAGACCCTGGTGCCACAAATGTGTGGGTTGCTTTTCGTCACTGTAGCATTTTTTTTCTTTTGACCAAAGGGAGTTTTAAGCCCTGACTTAAAGGATTGTGCAGATTTTGAGTTTGCAATATGGTGAACTTTTGGGGCTTTCATGAGAGGGCAGCACTTGAATTTGAACTTTGAGACTTCAGAACTTTAAGATATCTTCCAGTAGAAAATGCATCCGGGAAAAGTGTGATTTTATTACATAAATTTTAGCAATAAAATTCTGGAAAAAATTGTATGTGCAGATGAATATACCCTGCATCATCTTGGCTGAAATTTTTTTAACAAAGTGACTTATCTCCTTACAAAATAAATGAAAATTTGAAAAAAAAATTGAAAAAATTAGCATTTGCTGATATTTATGATTTGAATGCATTTTTTGAACTTAAAAAATTCACAAAAACATTTTGAAATATCCAAATAAATGCTCGGGTGTTAAGGGATATATAATTGCATATATATATTGAGATGATGTATTTTTTAATTCAGCCAAAGGCATGGCGTACCAAGCCGATGAGAGTTTTAAAATCTGTTAGTATAAAATTGAAATATTGATATAAAATTATTTTATATGCTACCTTAATAAATTTCTATTAATTTAAAATTCTTTTTGAAGGCTGGTAACTCAAAATTTCTTTCTATGAGATTCCTATAGCCGCACCCCAAACCCTGTGTGCCGCTTCTAAACGTCGATATTGCGTACGCCGGTCGCTACTTGATTCAACATCTTTACGTAGAACAGGAGGTGTCATAGTTCTAGATATGTTCATGGGAAGTATGTGTTTACTTCAAAAAAGTGTTCAGAAAGCTTGCGTAATATTTTGTATATTGTAGTAAAAGGGTATTACGCAAGCCATATACGGAAACCTATAAACTATGTTGACTATTTATCATTGAGGTAAATGTGACTATTACCATACACCTCGTACACATTTCTCTGCGGCATTTCTAGCGAATCGGAACACGCCGAAATGTGTGCTGAGTGCATAAACGCTATGTAATGTTGATGTGTAAATACATTAGGGGCAACCAATAGATTTGCAGTAACCGAGAAAAGTACTAGTAATCGAGTTGTAGGATAAGAGACGATACGGGGGCACATCCATTTGTCACCAAAAAAGTTAATGGGCAAAATTGCCTGTTACCGCATGATTGTGAAATGACGATTCTCGCCAAAAACGGCTCCAAACGTGGAACGTTTAGTAAATTGTGGCTATAATTTCCATAAAAGAAATGCCAATGAGCGGGAAATAAATTTCTACTGGAAAAAACACGAGTAAGGCTGGTATTACACTCTATAAAAGTTAAGAAAAAATTATTTTATAAAACTTGAAAAATGTAACCAATAAGCACATCTGTTACATTCGAGCAAACTTAAGTAGTCTGATTATTTGTTGCATTTCTGAACTTTTATCAAACTTTTATAGTGTAATGCTGGCCTTAGAATATATTTCACGAAGAAAAAACACAGCAATATAAAATATGTGTGTGTGTGTGTGTGCTATTAAAGTTCATAATTGTTCATAAAATAACTGTCAAAATCATTGCCATCCATAATTTCAACAAAGATTACATACCCATGTAAGCTTGGTTAAAAAATTAATTTTCCTTTAAAATGGACCACGAGTTAATACATCATCAATCAACTGCTTCGACAAGGGTCACCAGTATCGTTAAGTAAGGGACAATTCTAGGTTATGGTATCACCGGGAGTTTTTCTCTGATAGGATTCTTAATAAATGGAATAGCTTACCTCCGAGTGGTGGGGTCGTGAATTCTAACATAATAGACACGTTCAAAAAGAAATACGATAAGCACAGTGGGATAAATCGAGAAGCTATCCGTACTTACATGAGACACATAATTTTTTATGGGCAATGCATTTATGTTATATCATGATTGTTGGTTTTTTATTATTCTTATTTTGGGTTGCTGTATTTTTGACATAGTTTAGATATGTATTTGACATCCATATTTTTCATGGGCATCTTTTTTTCATCCTCCTCGTTGGGCATTTTGTCTGTTGTGGCTTTTGTATACGTATATTTGTTTGCATAGTCAGACCAACATTGACCCCCGCTCTATCCCCACAGGTGATATAAGCTGGTTTACCGCAGATATGTATTTGTATAGCAGAGAGACTTCATTTTTTGAATGTGTTTACATTGGATAAACGCAGGTGTCGAGGAGATATGATCGAAGTGTTCAAAATTTTCAATGGGATGGATAGGATGGACCATGAACTTATAGTACACCGCCAATCGACTGCTTTTACAAGGGGACACCAGTATCGATTGGTGAGGGACGATGCAAGGTTATAGTGTCGCAGGGAATTTTTCTCTAACAGGGTTGTTAATAAATGGAATAGGTTACCCCCCGGAGGTAGTAAATTGCAACACAATTGACACGTTTAAAAAAGAAATACGATAAACATGTTGGGGTAAATCGAGAAGCTACCCATTCTTAGATTAAGACAACCATAACTATTCTTTATGGGCATTGTATAATATTTTATCACGTGTATATATTGTTTATAATTTTTGTTAATTGCATTTTTAATTGGGTTGCTGTATCTGTGAAATATATGACATCCATATTTTTATAGGCATCTTTTTCTCAGCCATCTCGTTGGGTCTTTTGCCTGTTGTGGCGTTGTATTTGTATTTGTATAGAAAGACGAGACGTTTTGAAAACGGCAAAAATTATGGAAAAGTACTGGGATGTTACGTAAAATACATTTCATACAAATACGTTAACGTCTAGATATATTCGCATTTTTTGAAGTAGTTTTCTACTGGTATTTTATGTCATGGCATCCCTAAATGACCGTCACTTACCCGTCGTATCCATGACTATTTCGACTATGCGGATAAATTTCCATCGAGAAGCAATTCTTTCCCCTTAAATAAGCCATATATCCACTCTCCACCAACTCCATGCCAGACATGAATTTATCCGGCCATGAGCAAATCAGACTTATCCGCTTCCTAATCGGAACGGAGACGAACAAATCATAATTAATAATATTCCTCCCACTAAATAGTCTTTCCGTTGTTTGGACAAGAACCAATAACAAGTCCTGAATATATTTCTTCAAACAAACTCGTATGTCATACGAGTTTTCCCATTAGATCGGAGGGAGAGAGAGAGAAATTCCGCTTTCATATATATATATATAAACAAACATATATATCCACATCATCTTCATTTCGTACATGGAGCCAATTCATATAAATTTCAGTCCTTCAAACAATAATCTCGAACCACACCGTAACGATGCATAGGATACGCTTGCATGTGATGTACTACGCCCTACTGCAAGTATGGAGGCTTCGGGAGATGGCGGAGGGGGGGCGGGGGCTGCGGCGCCCTTGTCCGTCTGTCCAGATATTAGGTGAACAACAATCTCGTTATAAACTGCTCAATTTGCGTGGAAAACTCCGGCGTGGCCTGGTGGAATGTTGTACGAATTCCAAACATGTGCGTGGCGTGGAATAGAGAGGTGGGGGGGGGGGGGTTGAGGGGGGGCGAAGGATCGCTCTCGCATAATTACGCAACAATTTATTACGAAAATCCCCGAGAATAACGTCACGGGCATCAAT
This sequence comes from Pholcus phalangioides, assembly GCF_987345545.1. NCBI lineage: Eukaryota > Metazoa > Arthropoda > Arachnida > Araneae > Pholcidae > Pholcus > Pholcus phalangioides. Next base: position 36,375,185 of record NW_028301596.1, on the reverse strand, counting down.
CCGTTTGGCATATTAATTGCGGTCATCGTCAAAAAGGACGGAGGGGAAACGAAAATGGAGCAAGGTAGGTTCGCGAAATAACAATGTCACGTGATACTAAGGGTGGTAAGGAAGCGTTGTCGAAGGAGGAAATGGGGGGGGGAGACAAAAGCTCCGGCGCCCCTTGTTTGAAATTTATGGTTCGGTTACACTTTTCCTACGCAAATTCATACATAGGAGAGATTCTCATAAAAGAGAGGCTGCTCTCTCTCTCTCTCTCTCTCTCCTCGCTCCAAGAAACGTACCTTTGCTGCGATCAGCAACAAACGAAGCGATTGTTTATTATTAATGGAAAATTGTTGTATTATGTTGTTGAATGCGATCTAACAATTCATCGGTTATTAAAATTCGAGAGACGAGGTTATAAAAGGAGGGGGGAGGGTACATAATAGCACCCACAGAGTACTCTCCTCTCTTTCTGTAGATAAATATTGAATTCTCAAAGGGCTCCGAAATGAATGTCTTAATTATTTAGAACTGGGTATCATTATGCAAAAGAGAATGGTTTATTATCATTCATCTACAGTCAAACATGGTTATAATGACATCGAAAATTCCGCGAAATTCTGTCGTTATAACTGAACTTGATGTTTTTAGGAATATATATATATTTTTTGAAAAATATAGGATGTATGCATGAAGTTATTCATTGTGATTAGAGCGATCATACTTAATCAAAGGAAAAAAGAAATCTAAATTACAAGACATTGCAAATTCTCGCCAAATATGTTGCCAATTTATGGGCAAAATGGCCAAATTTTGGTTATAAATAGTTCTTGACAAGAAATGCAGTGGCACAGCAGGTTAGCTAAAATGTATTTGACGGGAAATTGAACACGGTGAATAAATACAATGAATATTTATATTTGAACCCGGTTTTAATGACACCCGCCGCGGTGGTTTAGTGGTCATAGCGACGGACTTGCATCGCAATGACCTGGATTCGAACGCGCCGATGCCACAGTGGTGGTCAGCTGAAGTTTATGTTCTCCGGTTTCATCCCCCCCCCCCAACTTCAAGGCGCCCTATCTCCCGTTAAAAAGTCTCACAATAGAGAGCAACAGGGCTACAACGATACATTTATTCAAGCATCACACTTCATTCATAGTTTGAATTGAAAAACTCATGGCAGATGGTACCGTTATACAAGCATTACACACTAAATGAGGTTATGTAATGGCACCTCATATATATATAAAGTTGGCAGTCAATACGAAGTTTTCAGGAATGAGAGAAATTTGAAAAATAGCATTTAGTAATAGAATTCCGCATTTATTGATAGAATTTTGTACTTAGCAATAAAATTTAAGACTACAATTTAGCGTTTAGCAATAAAATTTGGTAGATTCATTCCTCTGCTAGAGCGAAATGAATCACTTTCTCACGAAAGAACGACAAGAAGTAGATCAGAGGATCAAAAAGGCATAGACAGTCAAAAATCACTGCAAATAATGCAGCACTTTATTAATAATTCGTTTCATTCATACGAGTATCATGTACGCCTTCGTTTCCACAATCCTACTCGAAGTTTTTTTGCCGGCCGCTGCACATTCGACTTATCGAGATTTGACTGTACATTGCAATAGGCCATTGAAATGTGTAATAAATAGTTTTTTCCTAACGTTATGTATCAACAAATATCCCTTCAATGTGATGAGCTTTAATTCTTGGAGTTTCTTGGGGGAAATGCCAAAAAAATGGAAGTAAAAACAAATTAAAAAAATGTGTCGTTATATCCGAGGTCAGCATTTTTATCGACGTCGTAAACATTGTTAACATTGTTTAAATATTAACATTGCTCTTTACAGGAATCAGCCCGGGCAGCAAATTATTTGTATTACAACTGAGTTCGACTGTAAGTAATCCTACTCTTAGGCAGCATAGGTATGTTCATCCAACCACGAGATTCCTGCTGAATTTTTGTTTTTGGGTGTAAAAATCACGGATTCAAAATCCTGTCTCGTCTTGACATTTCATTTGCAATAATATGATTGCATGAATATGCTTCGAAAACGTGCATTAATCGCATGACTCGAACAGCAAAGAGCCATGACAAAAAAGAGCTATAAATAGCCCTTTTCAATCATATTTCGTACTTGTATTTACCACTTCAATAGCCTTCCAACAATTTCCCGTATATCCATCAGATCTGTCCGACCCTTTCAATCAAAGGAAGCAAACCTTCAAGTTGATTGCTATATTGAAGAACCTTTCTAAAGTATTAATCAGGAAGCCCATTCAAATGTCATCAGACTACTTTATCATGCTTTTATTTGAGCTTTATTCTCATCTCTTCACCTTTTCTCTTGTAGAATGCACCTACAACCATTGTTAGACTCTATATTCAGCAAATAAAAAGTTTAAGGTTTAAAGCGTAAGAAAAGAGCAATTCATCTTGGAAAAAGCTCAACAACCTCTGAATTATACGAGAAATGACGTGACCTATGGCCGCATATGCGCCTACGCTTGGACTCCAAATAGGACTTAAGTTTTTTTTTTTCCTACGCACACGACAGCAGCTGCTTTATGATAATCAGAGCTGCCTAGTTCCTTTACAAATACGTCATATACAGCTTATGCTCTTTTAGAAATATATTTTTAGGGAACTTTTCATGCCGAAGTACTCGGCCTATGCCATTAAGATATGAAAAAATTGGCTTTTATATGTCATAGAATCGAATTACAGTCCAGCCGCTTAATGTGATCACATCGGGAACTCAAGATTTCTTCAAACATAACCAAATAATGACAATATACTAAAAAAGCCCCGTTTGCAAGTACGCGTTGATCATACATTTACATCCAAAACATTCTAGATACTACTAGGAGCCTAAATGTCTATCTAGGTCCACGTTTCTCGACCACCTTTCCGCAGCTCTGTACCGGGTCCTGACATAAATGGCACCGGGTCGTGATTGGTTCAATGTTTCATTTTTACCCATTTGTTTCACATTAACCATGTGTGTAGGTGAGCCTTCCAATCACGAAAAAACAGATCAACCGGACCGCGGGCTTCCAAAGTTTGAGGATAAATGTTTTTCTTTTGAACGCAAAAAAATTAGCTGCGAAATGTTCAATCGTTCCGTTTTTTTTTTGCAATTTCCTTCACTATAGGACGGCCATTGCAAAAGCAACTCCACATGTGAATATGGATCGCAGTGAATATTACGTACCGTCTAACCGAAAGATACCCAGGCCACATATAGTCTTGCAGCGTGATAATGATCAGTTACAGGGGGTAAAAAAAAAGTTTGGTTAAACCTTAACTGCAGAATGAGCCAAACAAAAGATAGCTCTCGATGGAAAAAAATGGATATCCAAAGTGTCCAGATAATTATAAAACAAGTTTTTCTCATGTTATGATATTGGTCCGTTCCGTTCTTTATAAAAGTGATAAGAATACCCTAATGACAACATTATCCGTGATTATAATAAGCAGCGTCGACTATATATGGAAATGTGGGATAGCACTTTACGACGGATATAATTTTTCGATTTGTGTTCGATTATGCCATTTAATTGGATTATTACACCTCCTATACTATAAGGACTTATTAGCGTGCGTAGGCTACTTAAGTTGTGACCAATTCTGAAAAATTGATGAAAAATACTCACCCATGCCCTTAGTTGGGTGAGGCTGTAGGCTTTCTCGATTGCGTCTAACAAGTAAGTAAATTTCCCTATGGTATCTTGACACAGGGAAAAATGCATCCCTTTTAATCCCAGAATGTATAGGTTTGACTGAAATTTACTTCAATTCACTTAATTGGTTTTGTCGAAAGTAAAAAATCTTTGCCTAGAGAGTTTTCTGTTCACCTTCGTGAAGAATTGTCAGGTCATTTTCATGAGGCCCTCCGACTAGAAATGCAATCTTCAATTTACCGGAGACTGACCGTATTCTCGGCTGTAAGGAAAACTAGGCAGTCAAAAAAAAAATTTTCAAACTATTTATCATTCATAACTGGGTGCGATAGCCCAGGTTGATAAGATAGTCGCCTAAAGTACCAAAGGATATTTAGAGTAGTCGCGAGTTCGATACCCGGCTCGTCCTTGTCTGACACAGGGGTACAACAGAAACGGTGATGGGACCACAGAAAAAGATTGCTACTGCGGGAGTCCCACACCGAGGGTTTAGCGCATCAATATCTTGGTGAGTATTAAGAAAAGACTGCCACTTGGAGACTGCAATTAGTAGGTCCCGGCTAAGTGCAGGAAATGACCGTCGTGCGACAAAAATGATCAAATGATCAGACATAACTTGATAAATTTTTATCGATGCTAGTCAACTCTATATGGTGTAGTCTACGGATATTTCTAACCGGTCAATTTCAGCCGAACCTTAAGAGCTTTAAAATCGAGGACAAAGGGATTGAATCGTGATTTGTTTGGTGTTGCTTTAGTACGTGGGAATCCATCACGTCCTGTATAACTACAGCCTTAATGTTTCTTGTCTGTTCATTTACAGTGTCGAGTCCGAATCTCCTTCAGAGAAAGGGGGTGGATTTGTCCTTATGGGCGAAACAAACGCGTAACGAAGCCTCTGTAAATGTGTAAGTTACATCTAGCAACAGATAATGTACGCCAACACACGCCTCATCGTCACATATAATCAGCTGCTAATACTCAAATACACACACACACACACACACATACTCACATTGGCAAACAGGATGCATTCAATACCGGTAATTAGAAACCTCCCCGTTTTCCCAACTCCTGTGAACCAGGATTCGATGCTACCACTAAAACCGATTTGCTGACAACGACAGAACACACACGCACTCACATTGGAGGCGATAACCTTAATCGGACATGTTGCAGGGGCAGATCAATTCCTGCCGTCATCGTAGTCCTCCTATGGTAAGATGATGGAAACTCTCACACAAAGGCGTCCATTTAGAATCGGGCTAAACTAATCAACGGAGAAATATTGAACAAACGGATTTGTTAACAAGATGCCGTCGCCGCGCTAATGGAGCCTCAACATCACGATGGCCGAAATAGGCTCGCGGGATTTTCGATCAAAGAAACCGTCGCGGATACCAACAGGCTGCAAGGGCTCTACGACTGGTTCGCGAGCACTTGGACCAATATTTTTGTACATGATCGAGAATGAGAATTTGATGGGTTGTTGATCTGCTATTTTTTTACTGGCGTTTTGCCCGCAGCTGTGGCGGACGTCTTCAGAGGTGAGTCTGGTCCTAGACTCTCAGACGCCGGCTGTTAAAACCTACGCCAACGCTTTGTATTCATGCTTCTGAACTGCACTTAAAAACTTTTGGCGATAGTTAAAATGAATGTGATTGGTATAACAATGAAATTATGAAATTTAGCAGTTCACCAGGAGAAGATCGAATGAGTGTCAGGAAGCAAGTGAGAAAGTTGTTAAATGAGTGGGTGATCGAGAAAGTGAGTGACTGAGTGATGGAGTGAGTAAATGACCGAGTTAGTGATCAAGTGAGAAATTAGGAGTTTGACTGAGTAAGCAAGTTAGAAAATGAGCGAATGAGCAAGTAAGTGATTGACTTAGTGAAAGTAAGAGAGTGACTGAGTGGGCAAGGGAGTGACCAAGTCAGTAAGAAAATTAGCAATTAAATGAGGGAGTAAATAATAGAGTGAACAAATGTTTGAACAAGTGAGTGAACAAATGTTTGAACAAGTGAGTGAATAACTGAATGAACAAGTGTTTCAGTGTTTGAGTGATTAATTTTTTCGAGCAAGTGATTGAGCTAATGAGTGAAGAATAGGTGAGTGAACAAATGTTTCAGTGTGGCAAAGTGAACAATTTACTGATCAAGTGATTGAGGGCGTGAATAAGTGAATAAGTAACACTGCATCAGTGAATAAGCAAATTACCGAGGATATGAGAAAATAATTGAACAATGAGCGAAGGAGAACGTTACGTAAGCAAAAGTGAGTAAATTAATGAACAAAGGAGAAAGTTACGTGAGCAAGTAAGTGAATGAGTGAGTAAATAAGTGACCCACGCTGTGAAGAAAAACGAGCAAGCGAATGAGTGAAACAATAAGTGAGCAAGTGCCTAAATCAATGAGTGAGCAAGTGCCTTAATCAGTAAAAGCGAGTGTGAACACGTCACTCACCAACACACTCACTTGCTCGATCATTTGTTCACACATTCGCTCGCTACCTGACTTGCTCGTTGTAAGTTCCTCACACACTCACTTCCTCATTCACCAATTCGCCAGCTCACCGATTCTCGGCTACGTAAGAAATTTCTAAGCCTTCGTCCGTTGGAACCTATTTTAAAAATAGCAAAAAAAACTTTTACTAATATAGAGTAAAATAAATACCGCAAAATAAAAACACACACAAAAAAAAGATGAAGAAAACGAGTGGGAGTGGAAAGTAAATTTGAGGCATTTCTCTCTCTGGAAGTATCAGTTATTGAACCCACTTTGTTTGAAAACTCGGTGCTGAAACTTTCGCCGGCGTTATTTATAGCCGTACCAAAAATCCAAGAATATTCCCACCCACGATAAAACTTGCTAATTAGCCGAGAGCGGCTCTCGAACTTTTCCGAGGCCGCTGCGAAAAACGTCAAATTCTCGAAACTTGAGGTGGAATTTATGGCGGCAATATTAGTTTCCCCGGCGAGGAAATTCGTTTGTTTGTTATCATCGATACGCAAGAGGGAGAGACATCTTTTGAGTATAGAAAATTTCGTAAGAATTTTAAGGGCGGCTCTTCTCTCGTCCCGGATTTATACGTATTTTAGTAATATATATTGACCTTTACGCTACTTTTTTTTCTTCTAATTTGATATCGGTCTTCAGCTCTATCCTGTCTGAGAAATTTTCTCATCAGGCAAGAAAGATATTAGATGAAAGAGAACATTTTTAGCAGAAGACGTGAGCCGATTTCTTGTTTGTATCTCTCTGTCTCTCTCTGATCTTGGATTTTACTCCACGCTCCACATTTTCTTACCGGAGAATTCGATACCGGTTTATACCGGTGTTATTTCGTTCTGTACTATGATTGTATCATGCATATTTTGTTGTGAAATTTAGTCTCTAAAAAGGTGTGTTTGTACTGTAATTTTAATGTCTGAAACGTAATATACGGGGTATATATACAGTGATAAACTTGCCGACCCTTTTATCTTTCGAACCGTTGTCTCATAGAAATTTACAAAAATAAAGCCCGGATTATATTATAAAAGTTTTGTAAAAGTTATTTTATAAAACTTGAAAATGCAACCAATAAGCGTATCGGCTACATTCGAGCAAATGTAAACAATAGGTTTCATTTTTCATGTTTTATACATAAAATAACTTTTTATCAAACTTTTATAGTGTAATTCCGGCCTGAGAAAAATTATTCAAGTAATATGATCTTTTTAGACGAGACATAAATTTTACTGGGGGCCATGTATGTACCGTGATATTGACAGAAATTGACTGAAATATATACCACATAAGAGGCATTTTATTTCGATATTTCTTTTTTTAAGAAAATACGTATATTATTTAAAGAAAATAATATACGGGGGGATTCGTACCCCCCCCCCCCTCCCAACGTATGTCTATGTCTCTTTGAAGCATAGTTTTTCCTCGTATAGCCCGTCTATCTTATTGAACAACACCCCCCTCCCCCCCCCCATTTTAGAGTGAAACCGTTTTCAGTTATTGAATTGATTTTTTTGTGTAAATTTATAGGGAATTTTTTTTCACATAAATAAGACTGATCGCCAGACCCCTGGAAAAGAGTTCACTGAGCTTCTTTCCTGTAGGAAGTCAACGCATGGGCTCTTTCCGTATCATGATGGACTCTACAACAGGCAAAGTGATGCTTTTCGGTACCATATTTAGCTGAAAGTAAAAGATTACGTATTTGCATATTTACCTCCCCCCCCCCCGAAAATCAGTACCAGACCTCATAATTTAGGCTCTTTTGGACATGAGGCCCACGGGCCATGCGCGAATGGACCCCACGCTTTAAAATGGCCCTGGTTCTACGGGCAGTTTTTTCCAGGTTCTAAAAGCAGTCACATCTTCTCCCCACATTTGAATTTCCATTGAAATTGTCTGTGCCTCTGAAAAAGTACCTCTCGTGGCACACTTTTCTTTGGATTTCCATGGCCTCCTTAGACTATCCCAGGACCACAAGGACGAAATAAGGCTCCAGACTGAGAACCTGCTATTTTCATTAGACTAATCCCGTAGTACAACAATTGATGTATACAATAGGCAGGTGCATTCGCACTTAGAAGGAAGCCCAGAATTGGGCCCAAAGAATGGGAAAGAAGGAGATTAAATGGAAGTTTTTGCACAGGGCACAGGAATGACTAGTTATGGCACTGGATGCATATCTTCAGCTTTGGTTACCAGACCAAACGGTTCATACTGCACAGTGTGTCAAGAAGTATAAGACGTATTCACGTTTAAATTTGCGACAGTGTCACTTCCAAATTTTTAAATTCCAATGAAATTTATAGCACCTGCTTCTTACCGCGTATGGAAAAGCTTGAATGCAAAAAAAAAAAAAAAAAAAAATGGAAAAGAAACAAATAGTGATCTCAGAGAGCAATGTGGCTTATTTAGCACCGTAAGAGAAGAGAAAAAGGAAAAACACTTTTTAAATGAAAATTTCAGTTCGGGAACAATTCCCTCGTCTCAAATAACGGAGCGGAAACAATTATAAATTCCCCGAAAAAGAAATTAAATGGAGCAAAAAATAAAATAAAAAATTAACGAAGGGAAGAAATTATAAACTTTGAAGGGGAAAAAAAATTTAGGCTGGAGACATTTCTCAGCTGAAAGAAAGTTTCTAAGGCACAGGTACGAGAGAAATTACGTCTCGAGTGGCGTTCAGTCGAGAGCTTTTACAACTTTTAATTTTGCCGTCCACCAAAATTAACTTGTCCGAGGCGGCAAACACCAACTCTCATTTAAATATTTTTTTTTTTATTTTTTTTTACAGATATGTATGTAACTTTTCCACGAAGATCTTGAAATTTCATCTCTAAATCAAGAAGAAGGTACGGAATTTCTCTTCAGAGATATCTCTTAAGCCAGGCCGCTACACTTTCGCAGATAAGTAAGCAAAGCTCGACAACAATGTAAAAAGAAATTTTTAATTACTTTAAAATTTGAAAATTTTTACTTTTTAATTTTTTTTTTCTCTCACTAAGTAAGGCTCCAAATACCGAGTGATGAAATATGAAACTTTCGGCTTTCGTCCCTTCGTCAGCACTTAACAATTAAGATTGTTCGAGTGAAACCCCGATCCTAAGCGTGCGCAGATGAGGAATGAATGTCCCTTATATGACATTATATCTTTCAGATTTTTTCTCCTAAAGTCATTCTTGCTCTTCCGAGGCTTAGTTCATCCTGCACTGAAGTATGCTGTAATGTTTTGGAGACCGTGAAGACCATACCTACGGAGGGACATAGACTTACTTGGTTGAAGGGAAGCAGAGCAGAGCTATGCTCTTATTGGCACACAAAGCTTGAGCTATGCAAACATCAAACATGGCCCCTGCTCTGCCCCTTGTGGGACATAAGCAGGTCACCTTAAGGCCGGGCCATGCTGGAAAGCCCCGCCAGTCACCAAGACCACGAGCCGAACGCAGGCCGGCATCGTACCTCAGGACCTCCGACCCACGCAAAGGACCAGCAAAAACACCCCGGTGGCCCAAGGTGCCAGTGGACCTACAACAGAAAGCCACCATCCATCGTGCTCAACCAATGTCCATCGGATCAACAGAAAAGAACCAAATGTCCTTATCCAGCGGCACATATTAAACCGTTATCATCACTGCGCTCAATTCCCCCTAATAACTGGTCAAGTCACCAATCTAATTCTATTCTGGAGCCTCTCCAAATCCAGCTGTTGCATCGTCCACCTAAAAAGATAACATAAAAAGAGCACTGCACTGCATAGAATAATAAATGTTCGGGGGAACTGGAGTGGGAAAAATCACAGCACAAACGGACTTTGTAAAACATCACAGTTCTGAATGCTTGAACTATGAAGAAAGACTTGATTTCTTTAATATGTTTACGTTGGAGGAACGCAGGTGTCGGGGGTATATGACCAAGAGTGTTTAAAATTTGCAACGGGATGGATAGGGTGAACCATGAGTTTATCAATATACTGTCAATCAACTGCTTCGACAAGGGAACACCAGTATTGTTTAGTAGGGGGCAATTCCGGGCTGTGGTGTCGCAGGAAGTTTTTCCCATCAATAGATTTTGGAATAAATGGAATAGCTTACCTCTAGGGGTCTTGAATTCTAACGCAACTGATACATTTAATAAAAGTACGATGTGCGTAGTGGAATAAATCTATAGAAGCTATGCGTTCTTAGATAAGATAGCCATAATCTTTTTATGGGAAATGTATTATATATAATTAATTATTATTTGTTTGATGACATGCTTCTATATTGGGTTGTTCGGTGATATTTGACACCCGTATTTTTTATGGGCATAATTTTTCAGCCACTTCGTTGCCTGTTGTGGAATTGTATTTGTATTTCTATCTGAAACCAATTTATGTATTATTGTTATCAAATCCATCGGTTCTCAATCTGGGGTGTAAAAATCTGATGGGAGTAAAGCCACTGCAAGAGCTGAAGGTGGCCACAGAGCTGTGAAAAATAAACCTTTCTAGAGAACTATGGTATAAAAAAAAACCGCACAAACGTACAAGAAAATCGTTCATAATCCAGCAGAGCTACTACACCAAACACCAACTCTGGTCATATCGCTATAATGAAATTTACTGCCATTAATGAGATGGGTTGAAAATGAAAGCACTGGCTACTTCACCAAACACCAACTCTGGCCATATCGCTATAATGAAATTTACTGCCATTAATGAGATGGGTTGAAAATGAAAGCACTGGCTACTTCACCAAACACCAACTCTGGCCATATCGCTATATTGAAATTTACTGCCATTAGTGAGATGGGTTGGAAGTGAAGGCGCTGTCTATCGGTGGTCGCCTCGAGTTCGTTAGGGAAAATATCTTATCTATATCCTCCCTTGGGTTCGAACCCGGGACCCTGACAACAACCTTCACGATGGCAGACGAGCATCTTACCACCATGCCACTCGGGCGAAGGCACTGGCTATCGGTGGCCGTCTCAAGTTCGTTAGAGAAAATATCTTACCTATATACTCTCTCGGGTTTGAACCTGGGACCCTCTTACCACCACGCCAATTGGGCAATCCAGCAGAGCTGGATAATATGACTACTTTGCTGGATGTGAATACTTTCACATGCAGCAGTGAGAAATATCACTTACTGTTCAAATAATCCCTATAATTATTAACAAATTTGGAGAAAGTTTATCCCTTCAAAGATATTTAAAACTCAGCAAGTTTAATTGTCAAAAGTGGACTTAAATAAATATATAATAAATTTTGAAATTTGAGACGAGGTTCAGGGGTCGTCTACAAATTGAATAGCAAAATAGTTCAATTTCGACTTGATAGTTCAATATCAATTTCAATCAGTTATACCCGATCTAAGCACCAAGTTTTTGAGTTTGCAAAACTATGACACGGCACTCACACTTAAAACATAGGCGTTTCTTAAGTATGGATCGCTTTCCCTCTATTCAATGCCTGATTTAGTCAGGCATTTAGCCATTGTCTCTGTCATGATAAAAAAGTAGGATTTCAGTGCGAAAGAAATACGGAATTTGTTCTCGCTCTCCTCAACCATTGATAATTAGCCTGGTTTGGTTTCAATCAACAGCATTAAACCCCTACTTTTAAAGCCACAATTCACTCTATTGGTAATTGCAACGATTTTTAAATTTTCTAACTAATGTATGTACCAATAATATTATGCAAATTTCCCCCGTGGTACGAAATATACCAATATTGTTACTGTCATTTAATTTTTCTCTAGACACACAACTCTAAATACCGACGCTTCAGTTAGACCCTCAAAATATTTGCATAAGTTCAGCGTGCACGTTAGTGTGGAGACTGGTTGTGCCTTAGAAGAAAAGAGGGAGCTGCGATAAAGTCAGTAAGTTTAATTTTGTTATGAATCATAGGCGTGCATTTTCCGACAGCCAGCGTGAGAAAGGGTACGTCTTAGGTTAAAATCGACCGTAAACAATGCCGTTGTCGGTGAAAAATGAGAAACGTAACAGCGTAACAGAAGAACTGCTGAGAACACAAACCGTGACAGATTGTGACAAAAGATCCAGAATATGAGAGAGCTGTGAAACAAAAGCGTTATTCTTCTGAAATTTTCCGTGGGTGGATGCTTGAAACCACAACCCAGCATAAACCATAGTCTATTGCAGTTGATGCATTTTACTACCATTCTAGATTATTTATGGAAAGGGAGGACCGTGAGCCTTAAATGAGAGTAATTGCTAAAAAAATGTATACAAATGTTACCGCGAAAAAATTTTACGCGGGAGAATGGCAAACTTAAAACTTCTGGCCTCAATAAGAAAAAAATTTGACCAACACCGGCTAGATGAGGGTTCTACAACCTTTTTTTCTACTTGCAGACTAGTGAAATTAAGTGAACAATGTCGCGCGCACTGGCATAAATGGGAGGAAATAATGTACGAATCGGAAAAAGAAAAAAAAAATTGAGGAAAATTTCTTCTTTCTGACGCATTATATCTCGCATTTATACTCTACTATTACATGCAAGAAACAATGTCAGATAGGACAGTGCTGCCACCTAGGAAATAAAAATAAAATCACCAGTATACATTTTAAAGTGAAATTGGTTGTTGGTGTTAAACCGGTGTGCAACATGAAAATGAAAAATGTTTAGTATGATACTATGCATTGTATATTTTTATGATACATGCTGACGATAATTTTTATGCGACATAATACCGGTTACTACTAAGGCTGGTCCGATTAATCTTTTAATCGGGTCGATTAATCGATCAATTATAATCGCAGTTAAACATTTTAGTTGAGTCAATAGCATGTTTTTATGTAGAACATCGTGGATAAGTGACAATATTTAAAATACTTGAATCAATATTTTTATGAAATTAGATTCAACGGATGATTTCAGTTTCAAATTGAGTTTGATGGGAATTTTAGAAGACAAAACCAAAATTTATTGTTTCCACTATGAACCGACATTTTCCGTATTCTTGAAAGCATCAGCTCATCCCCTCCAACATTGATGTTCGGTCAGTTTCAGACCGGATTTTAGCATAAAAATAAAAAATATACATTGTCATTCCAATATACTGTTCATTTTCATGCTGCATACTGGTTTTAAACCAACAATCAATTTCACTTGAAGAAACGGCTTTTTCTCAGCCCAATATATCAAGAAAACAGGTATTCTCTGGATTTTATGCGGAAGAGAATCCTAAACGCTACAATGCGTGAAATAAGGAAGGCCGGGTGTCTCCAGTAGTGTAGATGGTAGCAGCATACTTTCTCGGAATACAAGCGGGCCTGGGTTCAAGTTCTGGTGGAGATCAGGTGACTTTTCTTTCCGAGTTCACCTCAGCCTAAATTCCAGAAAATATGTTTCTTCGAGTTCTATGTATATTTGGAAGGTGGCAGCAGTAGCCCTATCACGCCGCGTCTCTGTTACAAACAATATTTATGCGCATTTATCCGCTATACCAGGGATGGCCAACAGCTGACCTGCGGACATCGAGATCATTTGTGCGGCCCTCGACCAGGTAAAAATACTGTGCAATAAATATAATTTATGATAATTATTTCAGCTATTGGTCCCCACCACAGACTTCCTGATTAACAAATTATTTACATCTTCATTATTTATAGGGACAAAAAAGATTTACTCTGTTCACTTTAGGAAAATATAAATTTCTCTTATGGATGGGAATGGGATTTTTTTCATTTTTTTTCGCCTAAAGGTGTCAAGGCAAGTTGCCTGTTGTGTCCTCCGTATTTGCACCTGAATGCATATTTGTGTTCTGCTCACTGTGATGAAACTTCTCAAAGTGGATTCTAACTCAATTGCACCTTGAAACTTCAACCTACTAGGCTACGCAAACCCTTATAATAATTGCAAAGGGCAAAAAGATGTCATATTTGATAGCCGGGTTCATATTGCGTCGTTGATCAAGAATTTTCTACCCCCGAACACGATGATTCAGAAAACAGAGAAAACATTCAATCTGATATATATATTATGTTCATACACAAAGGTTTTTAACAGCTAGTTGATGCGAAGGTATATTTTGGAAAGAGAGAAAATTCAACTGTCTCTGCGGAGAGAATCGAACCCATGTCCTTTCGCTTTCCGGGTGAACGCACTAGACAATAGAGGCAACGAATATCTCAATCTTCCCTTGAAATTCGTGTGCACTTGAACGGGACCGTACATGGACGGTCGGACCTAACTCAGGCTAAAGCTCACAATTGTTGACAATGCCACCAGATGGCGACTTATCCGAGGATGGTGTAACTCTCCGCTATCCATACAAAGGCTTTTAACAGCTCGCTGATGCGAAGATATATTTTGGAAACAGGAAATTCAACTGCCCCGGCAGGGAATCGAACCCACGCCTGTCACTTTCCGGGTGAACGTACTAAACTACAGAGGTAACGGATATCTTAATCTTCCCTTGGAGTGAGCTTTGGCCCTAGTTAATGCCGACCGTCTATGTACGGTCCCATTCGGTGCACACGAGCTCCAAGGAAAGATTGAGACATCCGTTACCTTTGTAGTCTAAGACAGTGGTTTTCAACCGGAGGCCATATGGCCCCTTAGTGGTACCGGGATACTTCAAGGGGCCACAGAAGAAAATTTAGAAATGGCAGGTGGTTTGGAGGGCTGCAGAGAGCTGAGAAGAAAAATTAAGGTGTGAAGAAATAATACTTTTATATTAGTGACTGTACCCTTGCAGAATCCAACGAAACCCACCCGCACCTCATCGCCTACATTCTGCAGCAGGTTTTGTAGGATGGAGGGGGGGGGGTTTCACAGGGCCCCCCCCCCCCCAGATTAAATTTACAGTGTGAAAAAACAAAAAAATGATGAAAACCCTATCAGGCCCCCGGGCTGCAGCTCTGTTAGTCCCACTCTTGTGAGGGGGGTCATGCCCGGGGGATCTTATGTTCATAAGTGACCCAACCTTATGATATTTTGTATAGTACAATAAATTTTCAAAATAAGTAGGAAATATGTTGGCTGTTTATTTCCGGCTAAGTATGGGGCTGCCATAGCATCACTTTGCCTAGAAGCCCGTGATGTTTAGACGATCCTGAATAGAACTCGTATTAGTGGGGAGCTCAATAAATTCTAGGCCAGTGGTCCGGAGGCCAATCTTATTTGCAAAATTTTCACTCAGTATAAATTCACTGAAAAAGTCAATTCCATACGTATAAAGGATCTTGCTTCTAAATGAGGGTCAAAGACTCTGGCTAAGACAAAGGTGCCACGAGAAAAAAAATGTGCTTCAAAGGGAGGGGGGGGGGTACGGGCAGAAAAAGGTTAAGAAACGCTGGTCTAAGGCATTCACCCGGAATGTGAAAGGACGTGAGTTCGATTCCCTGCCGGGCCAGTTGAGTTTTCTCTCTTTCCAAAATATATCTTCGCATCAGACAACTGTTAAAAACCTTCGTATGGATAGCGGAGAGTGACATCATCCTCGTATATTATGTTTATTCAGATGGTAAATTCTATAGAAAGTCGGGAATAAATTCTTACTTAATTAAGAATTAAATATGGATAACGATCGGAAACTAAACGTAGGGCAAAATAGCCGTAACAGGTTCAAGATCCTCATAAGAATCGAATTCAAGTCCCGTACTTATAACACTCGCTTGAACCTTGAACTCTGTGTTAGGAACTAAGACTCATTAACATTGGGCTCGGAGCCAAATTAACTATTCGGAGAAGAGAGAGAGAGAGACAGTAATTGCAATTAATAATCCACGAAAGCACAGAGGGAATCACTGGAATCAGGGTGAAGATGAATATAATGGATTCCTAATCACGTCGATATAAATTGTAATATTTCGGCACTAAAAAAAAATTATAATCACGGAATGAAATTGAGTTTTTTTTTCCTCTTTTTGAAAAAAAAAATGAAAAGAATTTAATTACTGTAACTCTTGGATTCTGATTATATTTGATGAGATATTATTACAGTAATTAACATTTCTTTTCTTTCTCCACCTCATTCCTTGTTAATTATATGCTGTGAAAGCAAATTGATTCTAGTTTTTACGTTTTTATTTTTTACATGTAATTAAACGTGATTTTTGGTATTATTATTATTTTTTGCATCTTACATACGAGGTTCGACAAAAAAAAATGTCTTTGAATGTAAAAAAATCATTAAATATAGTCAATTATGTATTTACTATTATAATCTGAAAATCTAGTGAATTGCTTTGAAATACGAAAAAAATTATAAATTTTTCTTTCTGTTCTTAACATGAGTTCAGTGAAATAAAAATGAATATTTGCGGAAATTAAAAACTATATACTTCGTAATTATAAGTCATATTTATTGTTTTAATATATTTCAGTTTATACGTGTTTTACAGTGTTATGATAACTTTAAATATCTATATGGGAGTATCTGGGACAAAGTTTGAAGTAATTTTAAAATGTCAGAGGTAGATGTAGGTATGAAGAAATAAATGTACACGCGCGCGTTCGATATGTGTGCTGCCATTTCTGTTCTGGATTAGTACTAATACGGAAGTTGCAATGTTGGAATTTCATAATGCTGTAAAGAGAATTTTTCCTGTTCCTTTTGCTTGACATCATTGTTTTTAATTACACGATATTGAAGTTATACTTGCTAGTTAATGTGATACTTCTTGTGTGTGTGTTCAGTACCTGTTGCTGGGCGTCGGAGTCAATGGGAATTTGTGGTCCTGCGAATTAAACGATTTGGAGTTTCAAGATACCAAGTTTGGTCTTTGGATTTATAGTACGGGGGTAAACAGCGTCTATAACAGAACGCTCCGAAGTCAGATGAATAAGTCTACAACATGGCTATGCAGCTGCCCTAATCGAACCACCCGATTCTAGATATGTAAATATCCATTACGTCTCAATACTGCTTCCCTTGTTGAAAACTCCAATGTCAGATGTTTTATTCCTCACTTCGCTAATCCAACACAGCTGATTTAGATTTTTTAATCTGACAGCATAAGCTAACAGCCTCCCTAATCGAATACTCCAAGGTCAGTCAGATGTTTGAATGTTCACCATGCCTATTCAGCGTTTTCCTTATTAAACACTCACCACGCGGCTGTACACAACATACCCTCATACAAAACTCCAAAGTAATCACAAAAATACGACATCAAGTTTTATTGTCCTCTTCCCCCCACCCCCCCACAAACGTCTCGAAAGAAGCATATTCATTCGCAATTTCTGATCGCAGAAAACGACGCTCTAATACGGTAATTGCAAGCATCATCATTGTATTTGATAAACGACAGTTTTACGCATCACCCCATCGGAAATGTCATTCACAAAAGTCATTGCCTGGCACACGTTTCTCTGCTTATAAAAGCCATTTCTGGAGGGAAAGGAATGGTTTTCTATGTTTTGTGGAGGAAAACTATTTCTACCGGAAATGAACCGAACGTGGCGAGGGTGGAATTGGAGAGAAAGATGGTCGCTGTAGAATCCTTATATATGAAATTTTCTTGAACAAACATGGCCGTCCGACGTTAGCCAAAGCAACTCTTCTATCCTCCACATAAACTATTATATATAGGAGGAATGGGGTAGAGGATCTCCAAAGAGGGAGAGGGCAATGGACACATAGAAAGAGACGCGACCAGCAGGAAATTTATGGGACTGTTGTTTCAGGCTGCGGAAATACGACTTCCGATTTCCAGACCGAAAACAGATAGCGTAGTTATGGAGACAGGGTCTGGTTGCCATGGAAACGACATCATCACACCGTCGCCAAACGAAGAGTCGTAAATTAAAAGCAATTTTCGCTTCTTTTTTTTTTGTGCAATTTTATTTTTTAGCCCCAAAAGAGCCTAAAAGCCCTCCCAATGCACACACACATTATCATGAGGTGATACTCCTTTTCCTATTCTCTTTGCAGTAGGAGAAAAAAAATTTGTTATCATAAGGATAATAACATTGGATTACATGTGGCCAATAATCTCACTTTCTCAGACACGTATTTACATAATTTTAAAAGATTATACGGAATTTATTTTACGGCCTATTTATGTATTGGAATTTGAATTTGCATGGCGAAATTGTATGTGATTCGAATTTATTTTTTTCAATGTTCACATAAATGATAAAATGAAATTTTACTGTGAAAAATGTAATAATAAAATTTTAATGTACAAAAAAGTAATAATGCAATTTCAAAAAATAACGAGAAAATTTCGATATACAAGAAAAAGGTAAAATTTTAATGTAAAAACATTATTATAAAATTTTAATGTAAAAACATTATTATAAAATTCCAACATACGAAATCTATATATATATAATTGATTTTCTGTCTGTCTGTCTGTCTGTGTGTATGCTCTCTATAAAAATCTCCAATTTTAGATCGATCGTCGCCAAATTTTGCATATATACCAAATGGGACCCGACTTGAACGATAGGCTACTTTAAAATTTCGTCAGAGCAGGGCAAGTGCCCCAAATGTGCAAAAAACTGTTAGGCAACAATGGTTTTTGGGCCTCAACAATCACTTTCCGAACGTTTACTTTGGTTACTGTGGTTCCCTAACAATGCGTTTGAGACGTGTATATGCCTTTACAATAGTTTGTCATTTCTTCAACGCTGTCAGTATATGTATAATATTTATGCCTTTATAATGGTTTGCCACATTTGCTATACTCCCAGTAATGAGGTTTTTTGAATGACGTCATAATCATCATCAGCATCGCTTTGAGGGTCAGGGAAATGGCGATCCTTATAGAAATCAGTGTTAAAATTGCCGATTTTAACGTAGACATGCGGAAATTTGGTGGGGTTTTCTGTCACATCAATAGTTTTAAAAATTGTATTAAATACTCGATTTTTGAAATATTGAGTTCACTTAGAGATATACGAAGCCCAGCAAATTAAATATAAAGTAATTAGCCGGACCTACTTTCGAGTTGGATATCCATGCAATAACACATTGACTTCAACTTTTTATTTATATCTTCTCAAGAATGAAAATTAATATCTCCGTATTGTCTTTAATAGCATAAATTCACATAGTTTAGGATGTTTGAAAATTAATTATGGGCCCGTAAAAAGTACATCGAAAAATTCCACAGCTTTAATTAAGCATTTTTTGAAGCAGGTACAGGCAGAGATGGATAACTTGAAGTTCGGGGGGGGGGGGGTCGAAATACCTATCACCCTTTAAAAAAAGAAAAAATATATATTTTTACGTTTCTTTAAATCTAGATTTGTTTATTTCATGAAGTCGCCATATTGGTGAACTCAGACACGGTTTGCATGTCCCTCAAAGAAAGAGGGAGATATCACGTGATCCAAAAAAGCCTCATTGAAGAAATCCCGGGCAACGCCGGGTATTATAGCTAGTTGATAATAAAATTTTGATTTGTGAAATTGATTATAGATTTTTTATATTATTATTTGTTGAAATTATGTGTGTTTACTGGATGAGGGTTACTTATGATTTAATTTCAAAATTGTCTGTATATACAGTCAAATACTGTTATAACGAACTCCAAGAGACTGGAGAAATCACTTTGTTAAAACGAAATTCCGTTATAAAGGAATTACAAGTCTTTGGCATTGTTCCTATGTAAACTTGTCTGGGAGATTAGAAAGAGTGTTCGTTAAAACGAGATTTCCGCTATAACGGTATTTGACTGTATATAGAGGTTGTTCTGTTAATGGACCGCCGAACTCAGAAGGTTGTTAGTAGGCATCAAGAGGAACAAAAGTTGCGATTGAAGATGGTGTCGCAAACCACGTCGAGAGGGTGAAAATCACGAAAAAGGCATGCAGGCTCTGAGTCCAGAGGAGACGAAACGTGGATGTCAGTTGATCGCTGAATGAGTTCGTGGGTTCGGTCACCATATTTGACGTAAGCAGCGTCGCAGAACGCATGCTCTGGGGTACGATCGCGCGCTGCGGACGACGTAAATTAGCGCTATTATGCGGACGACATCGAAAACATACCTGGTATCTTATATGGTATCATATAGCGCGTCCAAGAATCGTTTTTACGTCGGCGTAGACTGTGCAATGACGTCAGCGGCCGCCACTTCCAACAACTCTTGTAATAATTAATCAAATAAATATTTTTGTAGTTTTTATTGTACTTTTTGCCGTTGCAACCTGACGTCGAAGCCTGCATGCGTTTTTCGCGATTTTTACCGTCTCAACGAGGTTTGCGACACCATGTTACGCTGCACAATTTTTGTAACTCTTGATGTCCATTAACAGAACACCCTGCATATATATATATACACAGAATGATTCAGGAAAGTTGGGAAAAACTTTAAGAGGTGATAGTGCACACCAATACCACCTGTTACTAACAAATGTAACTATTCTGACAGGGAAAGTTTGTGTTATTTAAAAAAAAAGTATTTCTTTTATGCGTTTCTCTGAAAATTTCATGGAATATGCTCTTCAAATGATTAAATTTTTGATTTTTCTGTTAGTATCCAAACTAGGTAGATGGCAGTGATAAACGATTTCTATTATTGGGAAAATCAGAAATCCGCACTGTTTTTAAAAGCATCAAATCTCTCTGCCTATTGAAAGGTTATGCAAAAGCATGTTGATTGATGACGACCGAAATTCATGAAAATTAGTTGTTTTTTTTAATTTATTGTATATATGATGTATATTGTATATGATGTATATTGTATATGATGTATATTGTATATGATGTATATTGTATATGATGTATATTGTATATGATGTATATTGTATATGATGTATATTGTATATGATGAAATCTTCTTGAATAATAACCATAAGCATTAACTCAAAAAATAAGTGTATAAAGTAACATATTTTTTTCTTAATTTAAATCAGTTAAACTAATAGAAAAATATGTGCATGTTCGATGTATACCGTGTACATGTACTACAATAATTTTTCAATTCCTCAGGATATATCAACCAGAAATATTATCATGCCATATTAAATAAAATTATACGTTGCATAAGCTTATTTTGTCCTTGACAATGACTATATGCATTTCATGCATACATACGACTGCTTTAATATACTAGCTTATTTCAAGATCTCGCTTATAACATACACGTTGGTTATAACATGCACTTCTGGAATAAACGGGGTATGTTATAAGCGTCATTAATTTTATTTATTTCTTGAAAATTATGTGCGGCTTATGCAAAGCTGTGGCGTTTCTATGAAAACTCTCTCTTTCGGGTATTCATTTTTGTCAGCTGAAATTACGGTTCATAAAAACATATCAAAATATTAATTTTCTTCAAATAATATCGAAATAATAAATCTCATACTCGATGAATTAACCATTAATAATTTTGTTTTATTGTTGAAATATTCTCTTGTTCTCTGGACACACACTGAAGACCCAATGTTATCCGGACAATGAAAATATGTATTCAACATGAAACACGAGAGTCAAATGAAAGGAAATCCATACAATAGCAAGATTTGCCTCCAACGATGCCAGTTACAAAAGAATACAGAATTCCCAGCGCTATTTTGCTGGAAGCAATGGAGATCGTGCTCTGTAAGTTTTATGGCAAAATATCCCATCGCCCAAATACGCACACACACACACAAAGGTTCCATGGCATGGCATGGCATACATACGGCAAAGATTGAAACAGAAAGAGAGAGAGAGAGAGTTCCCTCGGAAAACTTCGTCGTTATATTTGTTCAAGAGTTTTGCCCTCGAATAACGTACATATGCTCTGAGCGTCCATATGTATATATATATATACTCACACACAAACTCATGTATCCGAAAGTGTTTTAAATCAAAGTCTCAGAGCGAACTTCTGTTTCGCCCTCGTTGCATGCGTGTCTTGGATGGCCATTACCGTTTTCGGAAAATACTATTTATTCACGATGCTGTTGCTGCTGCTGCTCCAAAGACATTGAAATACGAATGCACATAAATAAAGTCGAAATAAAATATCGTTTCGTCGTAATTCTGGCCTAAAAGTCGGAAATATCTGGTAATGTTTCTCCCGTTTGGACATAAAATATCTGTAATACGGGGATGGGTCTACTTGTCCACTTCATTTAACCGTCCTAGAGAGCATATTCAAGCGGTATTTATCTCCGGAATTTCGTAAACAATTTTTCTAGATTTCAAAAGAGATGATATTCCAGTTATAAACGTGTAATCTCGTGCCCTCCTTCTAATCCAGGGTTCCACACCCCTTATCTTGGAGTGAGGCGCTTTCCACTTATTAAATTGACTTTTGTGAATAAATTTCGACAACAAAAATTCTATAAATGCGATCGATCTCTGGACCGGTGAGTTTGACACCACTGTGCTTCACTCTTGTGAAGGGTTTTCAAGACCGACCTTCTCAACATTATAGACCCCCGGGTAAAATGATGCGATAGGAACTCGTACTTAGCGGCAAGTAACAACTTAAATACAGTAAAACCCTCTCTTTTGCGGAAACTCGCTGGACAAAGAGATTCGTCTGTAAAAGAGGCCTGGCCAAATCAGCGATGGTTCCTGTTGAACCTGTATAATACGGCATTAACCATAACTGAAAGGGTTCTTTGTTTGCGAATGAACGAAATTCTGACAATGAAGGATGCGTTCAAAGTCACAAACCTACATAAATTATTGCACAGATGAGCAATTTAATTTTGAAAATTTAATTTTGAAATTTAATTTTTGTAGTTAATTACATTAGTTATTCGTTAATTAATTTTTATAAATTATTTTATATATTTTTCTATTTATTTTTTGATCTATGGTTTATGCTTGGTTCTGATTCTTTTTGAAAATTAATTCAAAAACTAAACTAAAAATTTTGAAAAAAAGGATTTTTTCACATTTTCTGAAATTCCAAATGGCAAAAGCCTCAGTGAATTGTTCTTCACTTATCGATTCCAGCAGGAAAAACAATATATGGTTTTTTTAGCATTTGTTAAATTTTCCGACGTTTTTTTCTGAGTTATGCTCACGACAGTGTTTTTACGTTCGTACACGAGGTGCGAATGTAAACAAACGGCAAAATATTTTGGGCGAAAAAGAAACATTTGGAAACTGGTATTTGGCATGACAAGGCAAATTTCAGTAATAAATGTCAGTATTATTCATATTTTTGAAAAAGACAATTCAATTCATTTCTTCTCATTATGTCAATTGTTCTGAGAAATTAGTCAATTTGTAACAATTTTTTATTGAATGCTCTACCGCGACCCCGATTAAAAACCACTGCTGTGAGAAAGTGACCAAGAACGCACAAGAAATTCGAAAAGTTCCATAAGGAACTCGAAAAGGGGGGTTTCATACTTCGGAAGCCGAACAAAATTACAGTATATCGCCATTATGGACAATTCACGTACAGTGAAACCTCGATGTGCCGTCACTTACGTTACCGAAAAATTATGACGGCACTGTTTCAATGTGCAATATTGTGTTCGAAGTAATATACAATTTATTAAAATGCCAAAATTAAAAAAAAATATATAGATTACAAAAGGGAAAAATAGTTTTTAGTATACTTATTGTGGTAAATCACACTGGCGCACTTATGATTTACACTAGTTATTTTTAATTTAGACTAATCAAAGCAACTGTTATAATAGTTAGCCTTTCTTTACAACAGAATTGCATATATTGCACATTAATTTTACATATGCATGTCATTTGAATTCTTCATTAATAGCTCAAGATACAACTACAAGAGAATACAGCAACAACGAATATAGGCATCACTTTTGACTTGAGCGAGAGACCTGGGCGGGAAAATCAGAAGTCCTCAACTTGGGAAAAGTGTTTTTTCCTTCAACAAAGGTATTTCACCTAAATTTGAAGCCCCTAAATTAGTGGGTGCCGATGAAGAAATCAGATCCACCTCAGACAGTATCAAACATTTTCGTTAAGTTTTGCTTTTTACTTAGTAAATAGACTTCCTCAGCTTAACTTTCGTTTCTTGTGCTGTTGTGATTTGGTATTTAGGACCTTTATGGACACTTTTGAACATATGACAATTCTGTTATCAAGCTCTTTGATTAAAGGGAGCTATAGAGATATAATATGTGTTCCTCTCTCTCAAACCCTTCCATAGTGACGAGTTAACCGAAATTCGAGATGAGTAAGTGAGGGTTTTGTGAACATGGTTATTTGTGAAAGCTGGACAGGATCGAAATAAAACGACGGCATAAAGAGTTTTTTTCTCTATTTTTAAACTACCGTAAACGGAACCGGAAAGAAACGTCTGTGAAAAAAAAAATTCAATTTAAAAAATTTAATGAATCATTTATTAACACAAGTATAAATTCATCAATATAGAATGGATCTTATTTTCATGTAATAGAATTTTCCTTTCGCTAATACACATTTCAAATATTTAAGCTTTTGAGTCGCCGGTTATAAAAATCAGCCGCTTAATAAAATCGAAATCATCAAGATACAAAGTGATTTTAATTAATAAGCGGCGGGCACTGCAAGCAATATAAAGTGATTAGTTTAATTCTATCACGCCGTCACACACACAGGTTCTCCATTTCATCCGTCTCAATGAATCTCCTCGAACGATTCTTATAGATACAGACAAACGAAAATCTCAATATATTTTAAAATGAATAAATTCTAGAAATTTTCCATCTCCACCATGAACCATCACACAAAAATCCAAGAAAAGACTCGTGGAAAGAATCACATATTTCCATAGTATAGCTTTCCAAATGAGCAAATACTAGAAGCCACACGATAAAAATTCAATCCAATAGACCTTTTCCAAGATAGAAATTGATCCCGTTTTTTTTTCCTCTCTCTCTCTGTCTCGAATCCTTTTCCTGACTCTCTCTCTCTCTCTCTCTTTCTCTCCCAACCCAATGTTTTAAAACAACTTCCTTTACTTGAAACTCGAGGAAATTAAAACAGCCCCGAGCATTCCCTGTGTGTGTGTGGAAGTAAAGTTTTAAAAGATGGTGGCGGGGAACTTTTCTTGAAGCTCCCATAACATTGGGAAGATAGACAGTATATAGCTCCCTGACAAAAACAAGAATGAAATTTCGGGGGCGATTAGTTTTCGGGAGTTTCAACTCCACGGGTATACGTATTATGTACCGGAAAAGCGGAAAGGATAAACCTCTCTCTGGTACACACACACACACATACAAGGGATTTCGCTTCTCTCTGGTTTCTCTGGCAAAACAAATGACTGACGATATTGCGGTAAACTCTGTTGATGGTGTTCGTCTCACAGCGACATAAGAGACGTAAAAGGAACGGAAGAGAACGAAATTTGCCCGGGTTCCGAACCCGCGTAAACACACGTTAATTATATGCTTCCGGATAGAGTGCGGTAAGGATTTACCTCCTCCTCCTCCCCCCCTCTCTGATTAATCACTTGGATTAGTTTATGCTAATTAGACGCAGTCTAATGACGAGAAATCGTGGAAAAGCTAAGAAGCTTATGTACAGTGGATTTGAAATTTCCTCCTTTTGGGCGAATTGTGATTTCACTGTGTGTAATGTCTCGTAATAAATATATTCTTGCTTTCGTCCTCATTTATTCAATTTGTTGATATTAACTTAAGCTGATAATTAAAAATATTTTACAATTAACGTGCTTAATATTGAAACTATTTTATAATTGCCGAGCTTATTAAATTGGAAAATATTCTAGATAATTCTTTCAAAAATATTCTGGATGTTATTAAAAATGTTGCAAAAAATTTCCGAGATTAGTTTTGAAAATATTCACCAAGCTAAAAATTGGAAAAATGTTTTGTAATTTGCAAGGTTATTATTGAAAATATTTAAAAATGCTTTTGCTTATTATTGGAAAATATTCTAAAAGTACTAATATTATTATAGGGAGATGATTCGAAAAAAAATACCTAAATTATACACAGGGTCTTTATAATTAAAGTTACACTTTGGAATGGCCATAAGAGGAAAACTGCTAGACAAAATTTTATCAAACTGGGTGATAGTAGGAGGTCATAGAATTCAATATACAGGAGGTCATAGAATTCAATTTTCCGCAAAACAAAAAAACTCACCACCAGCGGGGAATGGCGCTGTATGCAATATTTTGAAACAAAATAAAACATGAAGACATCGATTTAAAATGTTTGTAACACGTTTTCGAAATGATTAAAAACATTTTAAAACGATGTCTTCATGTCTTATTTTGTTCAAAAATATTGCATACAGCGCCACTCCCCGCTCGTGACTTTTTGAACTTGCTTTTTTTTGCGGAAAATTAAATCCCATGACCTCCTGTAAACTATCACCAAGTTTGATAATATTTTGTCCAGTAGTTTTCCTCTTATGGCCATTTATAAGTGGAACTTTAATTATAAAGATCCTGTATATCGCTTCAAGTCATAAATAGACGTTTCGCTATGTTGCTGATCAAATGTCTAAGGTCTCAGTGATGAAGGACACGCGGACCGCTGTGGTCTGGAGCATTGGTGCGCAAAATTTTTGAAGTCGACCTCCTTGTGACCAAAAACATTTATAAGTGACCCCTACATAGGCTGACCAAATGCCCCGTACGTAATTACGTAATACGTAAATTTACTAATTTTAAATTTAAATATAGTTTTCTACCTTTAAAATTTACGTAATTAATTAAGTATATTACGTAATACTTGAACTTAGATACTAAGTTGTGTCTGAAACGGGAATGAGTATCCCAATTGAAACACACTTTACAAAATACAGTAAACATTCAAACGTCATTGACCACGTTCTTTTTTCTTTTTTTTTTGTTTGCAAAGACATTGCACATTCGTGATTCTGGCATACAGAGCCGATATATTGATTATTGTACAAGTAGAATTTGATGAAATTTCATTGTAAGAAAATTGTAATTAGCTCAGCTGAATAAAGGCAGTCTTTAGCTCTAACATATTTTTAAATAAAAATAATAGAATTTCTTATTTGGAAGATTTTATTTTGGAGAATCTCTCGCCGCGACCCCCTTCCCCCATGTTCACATGTTCATTGATGCGACTTGCACACCACTTGTCTAGAGCAGTGTTTCTTAACCCTTTCTCTCGTCTATGGCCCTTTGGGACTTTGGTCCTTCTTTTTTTCTCATTCCCCCTCCCCATCTTATCCGAGCTGACGAGGTGCTCTCTCTCTCCCTCCCATTAAGAAGCGAGACCCCTTTTACTCACTAAATTGATGTTTTGAGCAAATTAATATTTAATTTGATGATTGAAGGTCGACCCTCTGATTGAGTGTGGAGTTTTCGGTGGAGGGGGCGGGGGGGGGGGTTTCTACGAAATTCGTCCCAACAACATAACAACATGGACCCTCGGTCAAAAAGATTCCCTGGAGCCCTTACTTTAGCTGGTAGCAAAAGCTTACGTATTTATTAGTTCTTGCAAATCATGGTACCAGATCTCACTGTAGGATCCTGCTATATATATTGACATCAGGCTCGAGGTCCTGCTCGAATGGTTCCATGTGTTAAGATGGCCATGGTTCTATGCAGGGCTATTTTAGTAACATCGGAGGGGGATTATCTGACTGTGATTACCTGTATAAAAATTTATATACTTATCCATGAAAAAGTAGTATAAAGTCTCATTATCGTCGATCCTACCACGCAATGAATGCCCCCGGGCAGTGTGCAGGTAGGCGCATGTGTTAAGACGGCCCTGGCTGGCACCATGGCCAGCTCTGCATCATTCTGAAAGTAGTCACACTTTTCCCCCCACCATATTCCAGCTTCATTTCTTTACATCTGATTTTTTATCACAGCCCTTTGTGTCCCCCTTAGCAGCCTGTCATTGCTTCCCTCCAAATTGTCTCTCATTCGTGTCCTATATGTTAGGACCGCAAAAGGGGGGGGGGTTGCATATGTCTCCAGGTCAAGAAACATTGGGCAAGAGTGCTCAATATTTACGAGTTAATTCAGAAAGAGCTCGTAAGATTGGGGAAGGTGATCACAGGGTTGCATTTGACCGGATTTGTGAAAAAAAACGTTGTCTACGTTGGTCGACCTCAACGTCCACTGAAGCAAATGGAATACTGTGAAAAAAATTGCATGCAATTTCGAAGAAGGTGATCATGACAATGTGTTCGAGCTCCCGTCTCATAGTATCCGGTTGAATTTAGATATATGTAGCCGTAAAAGTCAGAGAACCGAAATCATTATTAGATTCGACCTTGTGAAATACTGTGTTAATGAATGAAAATTGGGGTGGGCTGTGCCGTGGGCACGCCGCAAATTCCGACGTGAATACGTTCTTTGTGCTGTGAATCACGTGGTAAGTACTGACATAATGAAATTGGTATCATCGGTTTGTCTTTGGAATAGCTAACAGACGATACCGATGCCGTCCATGTTGCGTTGCGATCTTTTAACGAATTCGCAAAGAATACAGGTCACTAGCCTGGTACCCAAACCGAAGACGTATTATCATTCGTAGGGTATCGCCGGATAAGCCCTTGGAATATTGTCCAACATACGATATCATTGTATTCTATTTGTGTTGCGAACCTCTCAACATATATCGTAAAGCGTAAAACAATTTCATTGCGGAAGCGAGTCGCGTGTCTGATGCCCAGACTGGAAGAGGTATTAAAAATCCATTCATTTAAACCGAGCACAACTCTGGTCTATTGCCATGGGAAATTTACTACGTGAATGAATTTCAGTTGTGCCGGAAGTACATGTATGCATGGGTACCTAACAGTCGGAGTGCGTATCTAACGTCCTGTTTTTTTTTGAATTTTCAGTACAGACTATGAGAAGTGTAGTAATTGAATATTTGTACCGTTGTTCTCTTTGGTGAGTCTTTGATAACGGGGAAATCGCCTCACATTGGCGTCTCGAAGCTGCAAAACTTCAGAAAACTAACTTCAGAAACCACAACTGTGGCACCGGTGGGATTCGAACCCAGGACCTCGCGATGAGAGTCCGTCACTATGTATACTCGACCACCACGGTGGTCGTATTAAAACCAGAGTAGAATCAATGGATTTCTCTCAGAAATGCCAATCATACGACACCATTGGCTTTCGTTTGCGTTGCAAACCATCCGAGATATAGCGTAAAATAATTTCGTAACGAAAGCAGGGCGTGAGCCTGGTACCCACATCGAAAGAGGTATTGAAAGCATAGTGATTTCTGCAACAAGATCTACAAAAAACACTGATGGATCGTGAATACTTCATGAGATACGAGTGTTTTAAGCATTCCGTCACTCACCTTCATGCGAATACTCCCAGTATCGTCCGATGATTTGAAAGACGTGTTCACGTCAGAATGGTATTTGTATAGATCGCTTCTAATGACTCCTCCCTAAAAAAGACATTTTATTAAAAATTTATTTGTCATTAAAACCCAACCACACGCTCAAGTATTCTGCCTAAAAGCTTAATCCAACATCACTAATCAAATAGATTGTGAAAGCTTAATTATGCAGTTGCTGCCGATGATTCTCCAAGAAAAGCCTCCACTACTTTCCAAGCTGTAAAAGACCATCATTCGTTAAGGAGGATGGATAAGTGTAAAAGCGATCTAAAGACTTTTCCCCTCTTTTGGTAATATAAATGTTAGGAGAGTGAAGTTCCTTTGGTATAACGTTAAAACCCAACGAAGTCTTCCAATATCCAAAGACTACACATATTTCGCTCTCTCTTGTCTAAATTATTCTAACCATAAACTTCTCTCTATCTCTCTATCTCTATCTCTCTCTGAGACAGGAAACAGCTAATAACTTGGAAATTGCTACAATCTATCAGAAAAGGGGGTTTGTAGCGAAAAATATTCCGAGAGCATTAAACACACGCACTCTAAGTCTCTCTCTCTCTCGCCCATGTTTAAAAGTTCAGATAAATTAGGACGATTTCCAACGTTGAAAACTTACGGACGATGTTACGAGGAAAAGCCGTAACTCTTTCTCCTTTTGGAAAACAAGTAGAAATATTTTTGAGAAGAGCGTTTTGGAGAAGCTTATACACACACATATCAGGCAGCAACAACAACGTTGCAACGTGGATCATGATGGTGATTGCTGGGGAGAGAGAGTGAGCGAGTGAAATTGTTCTTCTCTCAACAGTTGGCAGTTCGTTTTCCTCGGACGAATATCTAGAGTATATCTCTCTAATTTCGTCAAAACAATTGTTCATAACTAAGTTTCGGAAGTTTCTGAAACATGAAATTTCCAGAAAATATTTTCGGCATTTCAAACTGGATTTTTAGACAATTTCAATGATTGATTCACGTTCCGTTGAAGTTGGTGATACGGCATTGAATTTAGTCACATATTATATAGAGCAAAAGTTTTATT
The DNA here is from genome assembly GCF_987345545.1 of Pholcus phalangioides. Classification (NCBI taxonomy): domain Eukaryota; kingdom Metazoa; phylum Arthropoda; class Arachnida; order Araneae; family Pholcidae; genus Pholcus; species Pholcus phalangioides. Next base: position 36,344,767 of record NW_028301596.1, on the reverse strand, counting down.
TGCTTTTACTTGTGTGAGTACCATTTCGTTTTTACTTATGGTTGGAGATTTTGTATGACAATTATATGGTTTTGAAACGTTCCTGAAGGGATTCCTGGCCACAGAAGCCCCAGTAAAAATCAATGAAGAGCTGTTTCGGTCCCATATACCAAATCTAAGTACCAAACTCCTCCTCAGCATATCGACATGAGACACGTACTTGAAATAATAACAGTAATCTCCGATATAGCTGGTACACAAATATCGTGTGAAACACATACATATCCGAATTTTAGAAGAATAATGTAGTTTATAGAGCATTACCATCACAAACTTCACTCATTACAGTTCTTATAGATCGTTTTCTGCTTCACATAAAACTTGATGTGATATGGATGCCATTTTTTTCTTATGCCTGGCTATTGGCAATTATAGACTTTATAGCCTTTAGTAGGAAGCGAAAAACTGTGTTGGTCTCGTGCAAGGTGTACCACCAGGAGCCCATCGCATTTCATCAACATCACATGAAGACACCTTTACAATATAGTGTGTGTATCTTGTAGAGTCTGGGTTAGCGCAAGCTCAATAGTTTGACAAGAGACTAAGTACCACTTGTGCATCTGCAGAGCCACTATAAAAGTGCTCACTTTCAAACTTATTAACCTTCAAATAAACGTGAGAGAGTGACGTCTTTAATGCAACCAAAACTCGTAACCGATCATGTGTGGTTCTCACTATAAGCCAACTTTTAGGTTACCTTTAGCCGGGACAAACAGCATTTCGGGCCGAGTACGAAAAGCGTGATGGTAAGATGCTCGTCTCCCACCGTGAAGGTTGCTTTCCCGGTTTCAGTTTAAAACTCGAAGGAGGATGTAGTTAAGATGTTTGCCCCTAACGAACTTGAGGCGACCACCAATAGATAGCGCCTTCATTTCCAACCCCTCTCATTAATGGTAGTAAATTGCAATACATCTACTGAGAGCCAAGTAGGGTCTATCGACATTTCGTACTGACAAATGTCTAATCAACTTGTAAATTGAGATTTTATTCCAGAGACAATCAATCTTAATTAGTCTTGGCGATATTACGATTATTCAAATCAACTCTTTACTATACGATGAGCCTGATCTAACAATTATACCTTTCAGATCCGAATCAAAGATCAGTACGTAAGGACGTATAAACCACCGACAAATTGAGATCATATATATTATCGATAATTCATCACGTCAAAGTCGCGATTCCTTAATTTTATTTACCATCCGTAGATGAACTGTGCAAGTTACGCACCTACACTTCAGTTATATGGCCCGTCGGTTACTGCTACCCATGGATGTCTGTGCTACTTGTCTAAGACTTATTAATACACCTTATTTGGAGAAACATCAGGAGCCATTATATCTTCCTGTATAGGACTATTAAGCAACACATAACAACAAAGACGGGCCGGCGTTGCAGAGAGACGATTTATACCCATCTTGTATACCGCAAGTATTACAGGACTTCTCTGTACTCCAGGATCATCCACTATCTCGGTGTGGATTTTACGAACCAACGGACTCTTCAAGAATGTACCTCAACAAAGCTATAACCACAGTGTCAAGGGACGCTGTTTAGAGCGCATGGACGCTAGAATGTTCATCTTCGGATGGAACAAGATGCAGAAGATTATGATGTAGATTTTACAGTTGATTTTTAATTTCTCCCTCCGTATATTATGATACGTCCATTGACGAACATTGATTATATGTGAATTTATATGTGCAATCTATATGCAATATTTTTATTTATTATTCTGAAGATATTTAATAAAACTTCCAGACACACCCATCCTCCGGGAACGCTTCGATATCTCAATGAGATGGGAAGCGGGGTGTGTTTGGTTTTCAAAGGTCAAAGTAAATTGCAATATAGTGGTATGGCCAGAGTTGGTGTTCGGTGAACTACAGTATATTTCGGGGCCCATTTCAACATTGTCCTACATCAGACTTTGAAACAATGAAATATTTTTTAAATGGCTTGTTGGTCCAAATAAAATTTTTAAATTTACACATGATTCAGAACACATCATCTAAACATACACGCAATGTGTTCAGAGGGTGCTGCCAATTTATCAATTTATTTATAACAATGATGGCTGAGACGATCCACGATATATCTAAACGAATTTAAGCCTAATTTCAAAACGAGAGAAAATTAGGAAATGAGCTCATACAAGAATGGGAAGAATTCAAATTAGATTTATGATGAACAAAATTTAAAATTTATGTAAAAAAAAGGATTTGTGTCAGATTTTTTTTTCCTTTTCGAGTTGCACAGGGCTACTTTGATAGTCCCGATTTTATACATCTTGTGGCAACGGGAGTAAGATATACAAAGATTCACATGCATTATCACAGAATATACAGGAATGCTGAAAAATAACTTTGACCTAAGACTCACTAATGAAAATTTAAAATAAATGAAAGAAAAAATTGCAGAGTGTTGATGAAAATTCAGGATAAATGAGAGAAAATACCAGAGTTGATGAAAACCTGGAATTAATGAGAGAGAAAAATCCAAGAATTGATTAAAATTGAGAACTAATGAGAATAAAAATTCCTAGAATTGAGATGGAAGTTCCAGAATCAAATCAGTTAAAGCTCAAACACTTTATTTACTACGAAAAATAATGTAGTCGAATCCCATTATAACGAACTTCAAGAGACCGGAGAAATCACTTCGTTATAACGAAATATCGTTATAAAGGAATTCCACGTTTTTGCATTGTTCCTACGTGAACATATCTGAGAGATTAGAAAAGTGTTCGTTAAAACGATATTTCCGCTATAACGGTGTTCGTTAAAACGGGATTCGACTGCCTTTGATATGTATATTTTTAACTTCTATTACCGTAAGAGTGCAAGCGCTACAAACCACGGGGTTCGTTGTGACAACACCTTTCGCACACACTCCTAAAGGCGGCTATGGAATTTCACCATTTCTGTCATTTTCTGCACACGATGGTTAATTAGACCCGAACCTGTAATTTATTGCCGCTTCGGAATGGCAGAAATTTTTTTTATACTCATCAAAAGGTTGGTGAGCTAACCCCTCGGTATGGGACTCCCTATGGTAGCAATCTTTTTCTGCGGTCATGCCACGGTTTCTGTTGTACTCCTGTGTCAGGAAATTTCTGACAAGGACGAACCGGGTATCGATCGAACTCGCGACACCGCTAAGCATTATTTGGTACTTCAGGCGAGTATCTTATCGACCTGGCTATCGTGCCCGGCTATGACATCGACAGTAAAGTCAGATAACTTATCTGTTATGGTAACTTGTGGTAAAAATTGATAGGAAAAAAATCAGTAAATGAAAATACAGTCGAATCCCAAGAGACCGGAGAAATCACTTCGTTACAACGAATTTTCTCTATAAATGAATTCCAGGCTTTTGCATTGTTCCTATGTAAACTAATCTGGGAGATTAGAAATGTCTTCGTTAAAAGGAGATTTTCGCTATAACGGTATTCATTAAAACGGGATTCGACTGTATAATAAAATTAAAGTAAAATAGCGGTTAGAAAAAATGTGTGTAGATTTACAGGAGGCAAAAAAAAAAAAAAAGCTGCTCAAGAGGAGGGAGCACGGCAATGGGAACTCACCAACAGAAAATTTGTCCCTCAATCACGTGGCCGATGTTACCATAGTTACTAATGATGGCGTGAATGATTTTCCCTCCCTGAACCCACGCTTTTTCCGTCCTCTCACCCAGCGATTTTGCCACTTCACAACACATTAAATACCATTAATGAGTGATTAAGGTGCACACCCAGGTATTGACGACGACGACGTAAAAGAGAAAGAGAGAGAGACGATTGATTAGTTTTAATGCTCCGAGAGATCAAGATTTTTACCGAGGAGGAAGAATCAGAGAGAGAGAGAGAGAGAGAGAGCTATTCAAACACAGATAGTTCATCAAGAAAATTACTGAGACTAAAAATTAATTTCTTAAATTTTAAGTAAAAACCTCGCACACTCGAATATACGAAAGAATTTTTAATTCCCTCCCTAAACTCGCGTGTAAATAAACCTTAGAAAAATTAATTAATAATTTTTCCTTAAGGTACTTGTAAAATAGCTTACATTGACATTTTCCCATTCGTAGTGTTAATTACTAATTTTTCTATTTTTTGGTTTTTCTATCTTACCTAAATATTTTTGAAGATTCATCTTCTCTACTCCATCTTGTAGGGGGAAAAAATTAGTTATTAAGAGGTATTTCTACGGATTTCGAAGAAAAATAACATTTCTCTACAGTTAAGTCAATGATTTCAGTGATTAGTTTCAAGTGTCAAAAATCTCATCGGAGTAAAACATTAATAAATTGGAGAAAAATCTTGTTATATTCCATTGGAATGCGATATTAACTCTTGAGCACGGATTCATTATAAACGGAGGAAAAATATATTTTTCGAATCGAAAATATTCACTTATTTATGAGAAAATCTTGTCTTCAAAGCTCTCTTCAAATTGACGGGAGAAAAAAACAATTCAGAATATTTCTTCATAAATTGAATTACGACCCAGTTCATTAATCTATATCAGATACGACTAGTTTTCACTCTTAATTATACGAGCAGTTTCATCCATAATATCGTCAGTATAATACAAAAATCACTACAAGTTTCGGTTATCGGTCCCGAAAAATGGAGATAATATACCTTATCTCCGCCTGTTATCGCCGCATTGCTATTATTACGGTTCGCTTTTCATTAGCATGAAATGTCGATTTATCATCTTCTTCGCGTCATTAATTCATTATTCAATTCATTTCACTTCCCATTAGCCTCGAAACCATACTTATCTCTGATAATATTTATTTTGAATATTAGTAATTTTTCTCCCCCTCAATTTCATGTATTTATCTATGAGGCTATCTCGGATGGGATTTTGAAGGTAGCAGGTTGTAATAAATTAGTAATTGGAACAGTGTTTGAACCACATTGGGAATGTTTCAAGTATTTGTCTTTTTAGGTGCAGTTTCTGCTCACCCTGTTGGCATCATTCTAGCCTAGGATCAATATAAGGATTCGCATGAAGCGGATAAGTCTACAACATTCCATATGGCGAATCGAATTTTAAAATTCCTAAAAATTCCGATAATAATGTCTAAATTCAAGAAAATTTTGAGTATATACGTATTATTATTACGCTACACTTTCTCGGTGAGCATGTGTCAACCATATTTTATTCTCATCTTGGCTCACACGTTACAATCGACCCACATTACGTACATCGATCTGAAAATTTGTTTGTCTATAGCCGTTATTTATTATTTTTATAGACTTCTCCAGTGTAATAAAATTCTATATTGTTATACGTAAAAGTAAAAACGGATAGGAGGGCTCCTGCTGCCATCTATCAAATAAAAATGAAAGTAGTTGTTACATTTCTTCAAGTAAAATTGATGGTTGGTATGCAGCACAAAAATGAATCATCATCGTCATTAACCATTTTAAATTCACTGCTGGATGAAGGTCTCCTCTAAATGTTTTCATTTTACTCTGCCTGGTGCATTTTCCATCTAGTTGACTCCAGCCACTTTTGGGATCTCGTCGATCCATCTTGTGTAGAAACGCCTTCTCGGACGTTTAACTGCCTTCTAGCGATATGGCCAGCCCATTACCATTTTAAACGTTTAATTATTTCCATAATATCACATACCTTTGTGTGGTTTCTTATCCAAGTGATTCGTTTTCTGATGCCTAGTATACACCTTTCCATGCTCCTTTGTGTTGTCTGTAGCCTTTGCATCGTCTTGCTTGTGAGTGTACGTGCTTCAGCTCCATAAGTCAGTGCCGGTAGCACACACTGGTTAAACACTTTTCTTTTCTGGCACAATGACATGTGAATTACGCTGTTTTGGCCAAAAGTGTTCCATCCGATCCTGATTCTTATGTTTATTTCTTTAATGATTCCGTTGTCCATGGTAATTTCTTGTCCCAGGTATACATCGATTTCTACTTCTTCTATCTCTGTGTTGTTGAGCAAGATTGTCCTCTTTAACGCAAAGGAGTTGAACATAACTTTAGTGTCTTTTGCAGATTCATTCTGGAACCCGTCTGAATATTTCGCTAGTTCTTGTACCATTTCTTCTAGTTCGTACTGCTGATAATTGCAATGTCGTCGGCAAAACGCAAATAGTTGAGAAATTCTCAGTTTAAAATGAATATAGTCTACGATACCATTGTTGTGCTGCACACCTGTGTAAATTTTATTCTCTTTTGAACAGAGTGGGAATGATGTTCTGGTTTTGGCGGTGTGTAAATTTTATATGTCATAATAACGGTTACTATGTTTTTATGTTTGCCACAAAATTTCGATGATATCTTTTTGGTGTGCACAATTTGAATATCTTTAAACTAAGGGGGCCATTCAAGTATTACGTCAGCAGATATTCAACCATTTTTGACCCTCCTTCTCAGCAAAAGTCGGCAGAAGTCTGATTTCCCCCCCCCTTGTCAGCATAATTTCGTCAGCTAACGCATAGACGTGCACTGCAGAGGTGGGGTCCGCCCCTTAAGGTGTACGTCTCTGATCTCAATATGCGTTAGTTCCTCTTGCGTTATTTCTGCGTTAGTTGTAGCCTTCAAACAGCATTGAAATCAACAGAAATTCGTTACAATAACATGAATGTATTTTTTTTTCCGATATTTTAAGTTTTTTATATTTTCTGCACAAAAAAATTAAAATATTGACAGAATATACATTTATATGTTATTCTAGTAAATTTCTGTTGATTTCAATTCCATTTGAAGGCTAAGAACTCAAAATGTCTCTTTAAGAATTTCATTGCGACCTGCCTTTTGATCCATAGAGCTCTGCCAGAGGGCTGAACGTGGTCCCCAGGATTTTCTGATGTGACCAGCTCCTCCAAACCAAATTTTATTTTAAAAAAATGAACTAAGTGGTACATTTACAGTATGTTCAAGTGCCGCTGTGGTGGTCGAGTGGTCATAGTGACGGACTCGCATAGTGAGGACCCGGATTCGAACCCCACCGTCGCCACAGTGGTGGTCGGCTGAAGTTGGTTTGCTGTGGTTCCCAACTTCGAGACGCAAATGCGAGCCGATCTCCCCGTTAAAAGGTCTCGCCACAGAGAGCAACAGGCCTACAAACAGTACAAATATACAGTCACTACACATCACTCACTTCACTTCTGAGATATAGATGGCAGCACTGAAAAATCATACACAACGCTATTTACGCTTTCAGACAGTTAGGTACACTTACAATTCCGGCATAACTCACTAGGTAGTAAATTGCTTATGGCAATAGACCTGAGTTGTGCTCGGTTTGAAAAAAAAAAGTTTAAGTGACCTGTGGCACTATTCCAGAGCATTTAAGCCCCCCCCCCCCCATGGCTCATATTCAGATCACTCAAGTAGACCCGCGTCACATTTTGCTTGGTCTCTTGAGTGACCTGCAGCACTGTTCCAGAACACTTGAGTGACCCGCAGCACAGTTTCAGAACACTTAAGCGGTCTGTGGCACATTTAAAGATCTCTTAAATGACCGGCGAAGTTTTAGAGCACTTAAGCTGGCTGTAGAGTAGTTTCTATACCGGTTTTTTTCGTTCATGGCATACTCAGTAAAGATGTCATGAAGTATTATTTTTGTAAATGGTTGGTTGATGAAGTATGCATCATTCAAACACCCCTCCTCTTTGTCATCCAAACTCAGCAAATTCGAAACTCCCTCCCCCCAACGATGCCGACGTAATGACCCCTAACGGGCAATAGGGTATTTTGCGATTTGCATGTTTTTTTGTTGATGGCAGTGTTTTTTACGGTGTAATTATTGCACCGTAAAAAACACCGTAAAAATCACACCGCAAATTACGTTGTAAGACTAATATTTTCACTTTAACACGTTTCTCTTTTCAACGATTATATGCTGTAAATTACATAATACATATGAGAGGAAAAACGTTGCACTAGGACTCTTGCTGTCAGCAATCGAAAAGAAACAAAACCAATTGTTATAGTTTTCCAAGTGAATTCGGCTATTGGTTTTAAATCAGTTGCAGGAAATACATGAATGTACGCGCTTCAGCATTTTTTCTGTTGCGCAACATGAAGTGCTACATTAACTTCCATGCGATTTCTCTGTGTTTCCTTTTGTAATTCTTTACATGTGGCTATACGATATCTTCCCACAAAAATAGACATTTCAAAAGTATCCTTCTCGTTCCGGAGCAATGCGATTTCTTAATATCTTTGAGATTGCAAGTGAGAAATAAATAAGATAAGTTAATACTGAGGTTTGTTTCTCGAATAATATTTTCCCCTTTTTTATTATTTTATCTACCATTTTGCTCTGATTTTATAATGATTTCCACTATTAGTATAAAAATTATCACATCTTCTGCGTGCGTGCGCGCGCGCGCGCGCGTGTGTGTGGAGTGTGTGGAGTTACTCTCCGCTGTTCATACGAAGGTTTTGACAGCTGGCTGATACGAAGATGAATTCAGGAAAAAAAATCAACTGCCTCTGTGGGGAATAGAACCGATAGCCTCTCACTTGCCGGGGCGAGCGCGCTAGTCCACTACGCCACCACTACAGAAGCAATGAACATCTTTCCTTGGAGCTCGTGTGCTCCGAACGGGACCGTACATGGACAGTCAACCCTAACTCAGGCCAAAGCTCGCAATTGCTGGCACTGCCATCAGACGGCAACTTATCCGAGAAGATGACTCTCCACTATTCATACGAAGGTTTAAACAGCTGTCTGATGCTAGTATTCTTAGGCTTTAAAAATCCTGGGGTAAAACCATAAAAAAAAATATCCAAACCCTGAAATAAATAAATCACTAAAACGCTAAAAAAATAGTGTTTATTTCTCTTATTAGATAAAATGTATTTCAACTTTCAACAGCAGAAAGTCACAAATAGCGCAATATTTCTGGCATTCAGTAGGCAGGAAAAATTATCAGTAACGTGACTTTTTGTACAATCTACTTTGGATCAGGGCCATTTCTGATGGTGATGATGCCGCTAAGACTGCAGAGAAAGATGCTCTCTCTCCCTATTTGTTAATACAATGTATGCAGGAGACTGGTTATTACATAGAGGTGGTGATATTTGGAAAGATTATACGCACCAAGAAAGAAATAGTCGATCTGCCTCAATAGCGTAGTGGTAGCGCACTAGTCTGTTATTCGAGTGGGTGTGGATTCAAGTCCCAGTAAAAGAAAAAATCATCTCTACGTAACAATTAGTTTCCTTCATTTGTTGCCGCAAATATGCAATATTTGAACTTTTCATTATCGTGGTTGAAGGGTCATAGTAACGGACTCACACTGCGAGGACACGATCTTGAACCCCACCGGTACCACAGTGATGGTAGGCTGAAGTCGATTTTCTGTGGTTCCCAAATTCGCGGAGCGAATGAGAGCCGACCCTCCCGTTAAAATGTCTCACCAATGATAGCAGCGAGCCTACAGCGATACAAATATTCAATAATTAAGCTTCATTCGCAATTTTAAATATGGATGGCAACAAACTGAAAATTCACGCACAACACTAGATACATACTTAGACTGTTATGTACCCACACACCCGCACACTTTCCGGCGCAACTCATTCGGTAGCAAATTGCCAATGACGATAGACCGGAGCTGTGCTCGGTTTGAAGGAAAGTTTCCCGCGTATCTTGACGCCAACGCTCCCCAAAGTAGGAAGTTTTATAATATATAAGTCACGATCTCTCTAATCAAAACGAAAACAATCCTTCCGTTCATATGGTAACTTTACAGACTATAACTTATCGGTGTAAAGGCTGTTATACATTACTGTGTATTCCGATTCGTGGAAATTACGACGTCACCGAGTTGCCACGGATCAGAATCCATATCGTCTCTGACGTGACGTGGGACCACGTACACAGTATTTGCAGAGGATACATACGTACCAGAGGATACATAGCATTTATTTTACTTCATTTATTACTCCATCAATTATTTTTTCAATGGAACTGAAACCGAGTGTCTGAAGCTCAACCAACTGATAGCGTAAAATGCGTCAGGAAGTAGCTGATGCAATGTATCCGTTTAAAATGGAGGGGGATGGGGAATTCACAGTGCACACGGGTCGCGGATCAGCAGAACGGTTCGTTGAACGGCTCAGCTGAAACTGATTCACACGACGAGGGTGTCTCTTCCTGCAATGTTTCCTCTCTTTCTCTCTCAAATGTTTAAGCTAATTACCGATTCGTGGATGTCTATTCTCAACGGTGAGGGAAGATAAGTGTTGAAAAGCGCCGATTCATCATTCAATACCCTGGTGGTAATTAATGCACCATTAATCACTAATCTTCCCTTAACGTTGATTAATGTTCCTGGCCGGCAATTATTATCAAAACACCCGCTTAACTCTGAATTACCATCGCAAAATTTCATTATTAATTTATTATTACTATTTCATCTTTTTTCTAGTTTTTTAGATTTCCTGGGCATTGATTCATGTTTTTGTTGATGGGATTTTCTTCTCATTCGTATCCATCCATTGTTTCGCAACATTAATTATAAGAAAATATGCACTGATGTTTTCTTAATTATGTTATGAAATATTATAATTACGTAATTTATTGTGCCTCTATTTTTTTTTTTACAATTGTAATAATAATAAATTCATAATAATAAATTGTACAATAATAAATTCATAAGCTTTTAGTGACAGAAACACAACGAAAATACTTTCGTAGTTGAACACTTGAAAACTACAAAAATAATTCTACATCACTGTTGAAAAAGTTTTCAAATAACTGCCATTTTCCTAATAGATCGATTAAACCAAGGGCCATCACACACAACGAATGCCCCGTGTGGAATCATTAACGTCCATTAATGTTCTGGGCGACAATAATTATCAAAACACCCGCTTAACTCTGAATTACCAACGCAAAATTTCACATTATTAATTAATTTTTCTTAATTTTTCCGTTTCTAAGTACCTGTGCATTGATTCACTATTTTGTTGATAAAATTTTCTTACCGATGTTCTTTCTATTGTGTTCCAATGTTTATTTATAAGGATATACATATTATTATTTTAGATTATTAGTAGGCCTATGTTACGATGCATTATAGTAATGTACTTATGTAGAGGTGTCTTTTATTGCGATGGGGGGTTCTAAATTCAGAATATTATAGCAGCAAAAAGGCTAATGAAAATACTTTCATAGTCGGACACATCAAACTATACGGGGATTAATGCACCTTAATTTTCCAAAAAAACACACTTTCGAATTTTTCAATTTTCAAATATTATTAAATTTTCAGCCTGTGTGTTCAAGTTTTTGTACTATATGCACTAGAAATATTTTAAAAATATGTTAATATAAACTGCTGTCAGGCATTATAATTTTATATGCTAATATGTTTTGCACTAAAATACTCTTTTCTCAAAACTAAGTTTTTTGTTAGATAAAGAACATCATGTTTTTGTGTGTGTGTGTGTCTCAATACTATGGTGTTGCGTACTATTACTATACTATATTAAGGGGGTTGGTACTCTTTTTCCAAAAAACACATTTTCTCAAATTTTTCTGTTTTCAAATACTATGCTATGAAATTTTCTGCGTCCAAAAGTTTTTGTTCTACCTGTACTAGGAATATTTTTTAAATATTTTAATATAACTGCTGACAACAATTATATATGCTAATGTTCTCCACTAAAATGCTGTTTTCTCAAAACTAACACAAGGATTTTAATTAAAAATATTTTTTTTAAAAATTTATTCCACAAAATGTGGGTAAATTTTAGTGATTTTTGAAAAAGTTGCATATTGTTGAAGTTAAAATTCAAGAAAAAATAACCAAAAATTAAAATCCTAAATGCTCATGTTAAATTGTATAAAAATTTCCTAGAGTATTTGAAAAAAAATTGAATGTTTAAAGTGAATAGAAAATTTTTAAATGTTCCTTAAAGACAGGAGATTTTTTCCCATAAAAAAACATCCTAAGCCAAGGATGTGCACCAACGACCCTTTAAAGAACTCTACACCATTGTAGAAAAATTAGCATCTAGCTAGTAGATCGAATGAACCAGTCGTCTTGAACGCGTGGCCTGTGAGTCAGATGAGCTGTCGAAGTTTTTTGTGCAGTGGCCCGCCGAAGTAAACGCTTGCATGGTAGTTGCAGAATTCATGGAAATGCTGAAAAAAAAATCATAAATGTATTCCAGAAATTTGTGAAAGAAGTAATTCCATAAAAATGAGAAATTAAAAATGAGAAATAATTCCATAAAAATGAGAAATATCATACTTACGTTTGATAGTTTTATATAACACAAAATCAAAATAAGCTTTAGTCATGCACTGTTTGCGTCGCATTTTATGCATGCCGAGTTTTACGTAATACAGTCAGATATGAGTGAAATTTTGGAACATTTTCAATTATTGAGAAATTGAATTTTCTGGATGTTATATGCCGAAACTAATATTTGGAAAGAAAAGTGATTTGTCGCCTTCGGGAATCGAACTCGGGTTCCCTTGCATACTAGAATTTTTTTTCCAAATATTAGTTTTGGCATAACATCCAGAAAATTCAGTTTCTCGGTATATTTCTGGCCGAAAAAATACCATTTCTTTTCAATTAATTTAAAAAAAACCTCTACGCCTTGATAAGTATTTTACTGCAAACTTCTTTTTCTTTTTTTTTTTTTTTTTACATTTTGAAATTTTGTCATGGACTTTCTCCCAACTCTGTATAACTGGCGGGTGTAAGTATGAGAAAAAAACAATTAAGTAAATACGGTATGTTTTACAAAAATTTGCAAAAAGACACATAATGGTGTATTTTTTTTATTTAATCAAATTTCCGACCATACTTTTCACTGTAAGCTATTTAAAAGCTAAGGTTTATAGCATATGTTTAATTATCTTTTTATTTGGCAATAACACTACAAGTACAATCTGATTCAAAAGACAAAATCAGAAAAAAACCGCGAAATACATAGATTAGGAACATTCACTCTTTGACTCCAAAGGACTAAGGAGTCCTTCCAGTAGATCTACAAAAATAATCTATTGTCTGTTGGCACAATTAATAAACATATTTTTTGTTTCTATTTTTTTTCATGAAATTGTGAAACTCGGAATTTAATTTCCAAAAACTCATTAATTTCAACTTTCGTGCCAAAAATTAGTTTTCTTCCAAAAACTTAATTGAGGAATTTTGAGGATTTGAGTAAAAAATATTTTTCAGTTATAAGATTTTAATTTCTCCTCTAGTTTCTATAAACATAAGCGAGCCCAAAAAACATGATGGAATTTCGTTTGTTAATTTCTCTGTTGATATATTTATTTAATAAACGAATTTTTTAGTTGAGAAAATTATACATAGTAACCATCGAGACACAAAAAAAACACCCAAAAAAGTTTTTTCAACCATATCCTCATATCCAATGGCAATATCTGAATAATATCTCTATAAAAATCAATTACACACTCATGCAAAACTTTGGAAACGAAATTATTAAAGGTTCACAAAATTATCATCACCGAACAACAACCATTATCAGAATTCTCATCAAGCTGGTGGTGAAATACTGCCATCTTAATGCTTCAAACCCTCCATGACACTCTCTCTCTCTCTCTCTCTCTCTCATCGAGTTTCACCTAAAGAGAGAGAGCGAAACCGGAAAGGCTGGAACCTTCAACAAACGCACCTGTGTCAATAGTTCGAATGACAAGGCCATTATCTGGAAAGTTCTAAAAGTGGGATGTGAGAAAGGTAGAAGAGAGAGAGAGAGAGAGATGTGTTGATGGCACCGCAAACATGTTTCCGAAATAGTGTGTGACGGGAAAAGCGCTCAACTAATACCTACCGAACCAAAGACGAAAACAAGAAAAAGAGCGCATTGGAAAATCTCTATGTGTTTCCTACTAAAACCTCAGGCTGATTTTTATTCCATACCACGGACTAGAATAAAGCCGTGTTTAGTGTGTGTCACGGAGACTAAAAATTAATAATAATGTAAAAAGAGACGCATATATGCGTTCCAGTATTAATTTCGAAAGGCTTTTGCCGTTGACGTAACGCGCCTCGGAGCGATAAAACTCAAAACCTTCCCACCAAAAAGATTAAATTAAAACAAGCGCGAGAATATTTTTTTTTTTCATTTTTACCCCCTGAAATTTCAATTTTGTTTTATTTTTCATTTTTCGTCGCTTTTCATGGAAATTATTTTATCCTCAGGCGTAATTTTCTTATCATGAATGATAAGGTGCGGAATTATATGGAAAAATGACAGAATATGTTATCAGTATTGTTAGTGCCCCGTATTACCATGTATTCTTGGTTCTTGTCCTGTTTTCTCCTCGGTTATTGTTTTGGAAATTGATTTGTATGAAAAATATTTTCATTTATTTATGAGAAAAATACTTAATTTTTTTTTCTCGTGAAAATTCTCGGTAACATTTTTGTAGAGATCTCTACTCGTTTTATATATCAGTTTTCTTTCTAGACCAGACATTTTTTGTCAACTTTTTTCCAAGACGTGCCATTTCATCATCATACATCCCGTTTTTACGGGACACAAGCGGTTTCTCCGTTCCTGCAAAGTTGTTATTGTTCGGCTGTTCACTTATTTCCGTAAAAAATGTTCAGTTTGTAACTCTTTTGAGTTCTAAATTGCTTTTCTTTCTGAGTCATAAATTCGATTATCGAATATAGATTCTATAAATAGTAATATATATGTTTTTGTATATTGTGCGTCTGTATTGTATGTGTTATTTGTTTTTGTGTGTATTATCTATTATATGTTGTATGTGTGTGTGTAATAAATTTCAAAATAATAAATTTCAAATGTACGTACATCGGTAGAAGTTCATCTTACCTACACCATGTTGGGCAGAGAAATAGGAACCTTAGGACTCCGGGTACTTGCCCCATCCCCAATAAACTTTATAAGAGGGCTCGTCCCCCCCCCCAAGAATTCATGGATATGAATTAATATAATTGTATTGTACAATGCATGTCCGATATCACCCATGCGGACGGTCCTGAATCTCGTACACATGGAATGTTCACATAATTATTACTTTAACTATTGCCCACCATTGAAAATATAGGTTTGGCAGCCTGTATAACACCATCATTCATAAGAACTTTTTATTTTAATGTTGGAGAGAATTTCTTTTTTTCATTGAAAAATGGAATCGAATTTCTTTCATTTTTACAAAGCGTTCGGATGACACTCCTCAGACCATGACATACCACTTGCGGCACGCGTGCCGCGGGTTGGTCACTCCATTTTGCCACCGGATCTTATCAGACATCGGCATACCTGTCGGATATGACTTTGAACAGTTAAAGAAGCGCCATCTTATGAAAGATATAACTGTTTATTTACCAGAAATCTGTATGCTAATCAACTAAATAGCGTATGAAAGCTCGTAGAAGCCTTTTTCACGATGCAGTCGTGAAGTTTTAGAGGAAATGGGTTTGCTATTGTTCGCGATTTTCTTATAAATTGAGATGCTGTGGCTGAAAAACCGTGAAAAAGCAAAAGACGCGTCTCCTGATACTAATTAGTAGGACTCTGATTTTTATGACCTAAAGACGAAACGTCGTTGCAGATAAGACCGATCAGCAATGAAATTTCATCTTTAGGTCATAAGAATCCTAGCCCTACTAATTACCAATTTCTTACATAGGAGCTAATCTAACCCCTCTGATTTGTCATGCAGGGTTAGACAAATTTCTCCAAAAAATTAACATGCCTGATCGAGCATGCAATTTAATATAATACAGTCAAATCCCGTTATAATGAACTCCCAGAGACCGGGTAAATCACTTCGTAATAACAGAATTCCGTTGTAAAGGAATACCTGATTTCTGCATTGTTCTTATGTAAATTTATCTCTGGAATTAGAAAAGTTTTCGTTAAAACGAGATTTTTTCGCTATAACGGGTATTCGTTAAAATGGAAATCGACTGCAGATACCCGAATCAAAATTTGTCATACACGAAAAATATCATCACATGATTTAATTTTAAAAATAATTTAAACTGTTTTGTTGTATAATTTTCTTTTAATCGAAAATTTGAAAGCCATACTAAAACCAAAAAGGATATGATCACCAAAATCTAAAATTAGTCAAACCAAGCTAATTACAATTTCCCGCGCTGTTGGCGGCGAAAAAGAAGTCACCAAGTTACAATCCACCTCACTTATAGAACCATAGCCGATTTGATGTACGGGATCAAATTTGGGCAGTCACGGGCTTAAGATAGGGTGGTTGCATCATGAGACTGAGAAACCAAGACAAATCCTCATAAAATCTGAGACAAAACACAAATTCATTGATAAAAACCTGAACATCTTGAATTTATTTTTTCGACGGCATTGTAGTGTCGAAGTATGAGGCAATGGATAAAATTACCAATTAGTACTGAAAGCCGGGCTTTGTATGGTTCAGTTCAGTGTTCTTCAGCCATTTCCTCATTGAAGATCGCTGAAATTAAATGAACAGGCATTTGGGGCACCAGCATAAATGGGAAAAATAATTTGCGGAGCGACAGAAAGGAAATATGAAAGGGAAAATTACATAACCTTTTCTGACATGATATTTCATATTCGTACTATACTTTGCTATTTTAAATACCAAAAACCATGTTAAAGTAGGAATTTACTGCTGCCACCTATTGAATAAATACTAAACCATCCGTTAGGATTCTTAGAATAAAATGGGTGTTGATTTGAACCGATGTACAAAAAAAAATTAACAGCACATGGTCTATGAAACTAACATTTTTTTCATTTTCATCTTACGTTAGTGTAAATTTAAAGTGAGAATATATATATATATATATATATATATATACACCACAGTTACTGTATTTTCTCTTCTATACTAATGTATTGGAATGAGAGAGCTCGAATGAGAAAATTTGAACTCAATCTTCAAGGCAACACACGAGAGTAGTTCAAGTTGGAGAGAGTTATTAAGAAGTTTCATCAAATGCCTTTCGTTCGCGCATCGCTGCTATGAAGTTATCAAGAAAGTCAAGCAAGCTAACAAGGACCTCTACAAAATATGCCGTTGAAATTCGGATATGTCGATCAACAACAACTCTACGAGAGGAAACCGGACCCGCCAAAGATTCCAAGAGCCCAGTTGCAATTTATGAGGAAAATATGGTCTGGGCTGTCGTTCGTTCGGTCAGTATACTAGAAACCCATGACCCCACTGGGGTGCAAAATATGAAGACAGTCAAAATACACTCGCTTCCAAAAGTTAAGCACACGACGGCTTATATAACATTACGACACTACTTTAATCTTGCCCCCTCTAGATTGCACGGTTAGTGGAACACAAACGCGTGGTACTCGATCATACAATCCCTTCACGTGGAGCCGTCGGCACTCAATACCAGCAGATAGTGTCTTCTTACCAAGTGATATTGCAACCTTGGAAGTAACAGTTATGGAGGTCGCTCGTTTCGATTCCGCTTAGCTACCATAGCAATATACCGATTACGAAAACAATTCCTAAGCAAGTCAAACAGCTGACCGGAGACGTGGGTCCAAACAACCAGGGTTAGTACCCCCATCTGATAATCGGCATATTGCTATAGTACCCAAGCGGAATACACGCGTGACTTTCACCACTATCACATCCATTGTTGCAGCATCACTTGGTAAGACAATATTTGCCAGTACTGTGTGCCGAAAACTCCACGCGAAGGGACTATGCGCCCGAGTACCACTCATTTGTGTTTCATTTGCCGTCCAATCCAGAACGACACGGTTAAAGTGGTGCCGTTACGTTATATAAGCAGTCGCGTGCTTAACTTTTGGGAGCGAGTGTAGATCAAAATACGAAAAGTGTCTAATTTTATTATTTTATTTTATATGCTCGCGTCAGTCATGTGGTCGAGAAAAACACATACCCGGTCGAAATTGTTACCTGCCCATGCCCCGGACAAAAGTTTTGTTTAGCCCTGTTGCCATGTTCTCTAGTCGCTTCACTGCGGTTTTGCTGTAAACTAAACTAACAGTTACTGTTAAACCAAGCAGTTACTGTCTGTGGCTTATACAGAGGGTCGGGGGTGGTAGACTGAAAGGGCTGTAGTCTAAAGGCCCGAGAATTGACCTTTATTTTTCGATACTTTACATTAAAATACATTAAAGTATGATAGGGGTGGAGATAGTCCACTGAAATTACTGGCTTGTGAGTCCATCAAAAAAACTTGTAGTAAATTCACCTTTCTTAAAGATGAGTTCGGCCCTTCCATGATTGCCATCAGTATCAATATACGAAAAATTGAAAGAGATGGTTTTATGGATTTTGGACAATTCCCGATGAATACTTCAAGTTTTCTATTCCCGAGAGTCTTAAAATATCCAGAATGAATTTAGAAATTCTGAAAATAATGCAGCGTATTCATAAAAATTTGTGTAAATTCCGTTTTTTGGAAAAATCTTTGTATATTTATGTCTTTTTCCCCTTTCCTTAATATCTTTCAACATTCAGGCGAATTTATAAACTAAACTTGCATCGACAATCTTCAGATTCGAAATGGGTGTAATAAAAACAGCATTTCCAAATCATTCTCTTATAGTGGATGTAAATATGCGGAGCAGGGCTTCAAAAATCCACGAGAGAAAACGCCTCTAAAAGCGGAACGAACGAAGGTGCCACGAATATCTCACCCGCTATTCCGGAGGCAACATTAGACTGAAAAGGTGCATTATTCGACTCTTCACCCCCATATCCAACATCCACCTGTCCTGGCCTCGGTGGAAGAAGGTACCAGGAGAGCCAATCGTTAATGTCGACATTGTTTTTTAAGACCCTTTCGAATAGAGAAGAAAGACGTTCTCTCGTTGATGGCATCACATACTACTTTACACACACCCATACCTTTCTTTTTCCTTATCTTCCATATTTCACGGTATAAGGCTTTAAAGGAATTTGGTTCGACGTCGTAGAGAAGGAGGACGTGAGATGGAAGGAGATCGTTGAAAGTATTGATACTTGGTGAGGGGGGTGTTGAGAATGGTGTTTTGTGACGAAGCAAAACTCTGAAGGCATCCATCCCCGCTCCTCTTTTTAGAGAGGAAAAAGGTGTGTAACAGCTGGCATCAGATTGGTCGATAAACGGGAATTTTTCGTCGAACCCAAAACGGGAATTTCACCGTCCACCAAACCCACCAACTTCTCTCTTTTACGCCACTGAACACAAAAGGCTGAAAACTTTTCGGTTAGCCGAAAACAGCTTTTCTAAAACCAATGAAACAACTTCACACGTACCTACAACAACTCCCCGTTCACCTAAAGGTATTATGAAAGTAGTCATTATCGGATCGGTTCAAGTCCCGGATAGAAACCGCGGCTTCCCACCATTCGATTGATGGCTGATTACTTCATTTCCGATACAACGAACCCTTCTTTTTACTCCATTTTATTTTTTATTTTTTTCCGTCCTCTTTTCACAAGAGTGTACCGCACACAAAAATGCATTTTCTTTTTTTTCTTTTTTTTTTTGTACCTTATTTTGACATTGAAACATAAGAAATACAATGACAATTTGTGGTACTGTAATGATAATAATAGCAATGAATAAGTAACTCCTATTTTTAACGGATTCAGATACAATCTTTCACGTTGGGTTCATTTTAAAATAGCAATTCCGTGTGGTACTGGGTTTCTGATGGAGTTGAACACTCTCTCGAAAAAGTATTGGTTTTTTTCAAATATTATTTTAGATTGTGTTCGTTCGAGAGTACGATTGATTTGTAAGTGGGGAAACTCAACGAGACTAAAAAATATAATAATGAATAATTTATTTATTTAAATATAAGCCATTGATCCGTTACAAAAATTGGCAACACCATGTTTACAAGAATACATTATAATTCGAGAAATTGGTATAATCATAATCGTTCATTAATTAACTGAAATGAAAAATAAAATAAAAGGATGAGGGAAAAATTATACATAAATTTCAAATAAGAGTGAACAGACATTGTTGAGAAAATTGTATATCTAATATAAAATTTCTATTAGATATATGAGCTAATATTTAATAATTGAATATATTTTTATGATAATTATTGTAGTCACAGTGTGGCACAATAATTCTTTGCGGTAGACAGAGAAAGGAGGAATAACGAAATAACACACATGTAGAATATAACCATCGAGTCCAGAATTACAGATCGTACAGATTTCGTCGCCATTATAATTTCACCAAAAAAATGATAAACTCGATGTTTGTCGGAAAAATTTGCATATTTAAATTTAAAATATGTCTCACGTGAAAAAATGAAAAAAAAATTTTAATGTTGATAATGTGGAAAGAATGTTGAGTTTACAATATATGTTATAATTTAAGTTACAATATGATTTAAAATAAAAGGAATGGTACTCTTAATTTCTGTAATAGACAACAGGCATAACCATACAGTGGAACTTTATTTAACGGGCAAAAATTTTTGCACCAATTTTGATTCGATTAAAGATCAATAATTCGCATTACGAGCAAAAATGTTGCGCTTTGTTTATTTGTTTTCGCCTATTCACAACTGAGCTGATGGTTTTTCACTTTCAGCCTCACACGTAATATGGAATTAATTGTGAGTGATATTCTCCCCTTCGGTCAGCGTGTCTAACTCGAAGAAAAGAACCCCGTACGAACGTGACTGTTTACGATACGAAACTGGATGTAGCATTGTAACCACTATTGTGCGCTTGAAGTTTTCTTTTTAAATTCAACTCAGAGAAAACAGTGGGCTGATTGCATTATTGAACGTGACTTTGAGGGGCTAGCTCATGAACAAGGGCCAGCGTTTTTGAAGATATTGTGGCCTTGGAGAAGACTATGGGACTGGAAGTGCATGAGCTCGACTTTCAAGAGCCAGTGGAGGAACATGGTCATATCCACAGACGAACTGTTGGATCTTCATTGCGCGCAACAGCTGAGCTTATGCATGGGATCTCGTCTGAGGAAGAAGAAGAGGGAAATGAGGAGTCCCTCACTTCAAATGGGATTAAGAGATGTGCAGAACGTGGGAATCTGTGCAATACTTTGTAGAAGAGAGCCACTCCAAATAAAGCT
This sequence comes from Pholcus phalangioides, assembly GCF_987345545.1. Classification (NCBI taxonomy): domain Eukaryota; kingdom Metazoa; phylum Arthropoda; class Arachnida; order Araneae; family Pholcidae; genus Pholcus; species Pholcus phalangioides. The sequence continues at coordinate 36,323,674 of NW_028301596.1, read as the reverse complement.
GTAGCAGTGTGAGCAATAAATCTGTCCAACGATAGTGCGATTTCCCATTTCCGCAAAAAAAGAGGTGAAATCAAGTGTCATTGATAGAGTTCCTCTTTAAAGTCACGCAAAACGAATAAGTTTACAGGCGGTTAATGGAGTGCGTAAGTCAACCTAAACGATAGTTTTCCTCCCTCTGATCGCTTTGAGTAAGTTAATTTGCAAACATTATCATATTGTATGTTTATTTATAGCATTATTAATTTTTAAATATTTTATAGTATTATTTTTATGTTGCATTATTGAACGAACGACGTTTTCATTAGCCCGAGTCATTTTCATGTGAACGATAAACTGTGAAATGAATTATCCAAATTTCCATTATTTCCTATGAGGAATTTTGATTCAAATAACGAGCGATTCGGATAACCAGCACGTTGGCGGGACGAATGAAGTTCGTTAACCGAAGTTCCACTGTAGCCATACTGGATAAAATACGTTTAAATCATACCTTCAATAACCCCTCGTACACCTGAAGCAGTGGTTCCCAACCTTTTTTTTAAGCCATGCCCTACCAAAGCATCTCTGAAATCCTAATGCGCCCCGTACTCTTGTAGGGGGTACACCCCTTCCCGGTGAAACTTCATAGTTCCATAGCAACTCCCCCCCCCCCCCCCTTCCAAATGTAAGAAGCATTAGTTTTGGCTTTGCTCCTTGAATTTCAAATCTAGGGGCCTTTGCCCCCCCCCCCTCCATTTCTGTCTACTGTTTATTATTTAAAAGCAGTGGTTCTTAATCAGGGGTCCTCGGAGAAACTTCAAGGGGTGGGGGGTCCGTAAGCTTGGATGAGAAAACAATTAACTCGTTGTTTATACATTGCTACACGCAGAATATCAATTTTTAAAGGAGTCCATGACCATTTTTCTTCACTTTATTGGCACGGGGGATCCGTGGACTTTACCTTACTGTAACAAATTTTCTGTGGAACACAAAATACCAAGAACCCTTTGTGAAATCCCTTCCTCTGAAAGAGAAAAATAAAAGAAAGAGATCGTGTGTGTGTCAAGAAATTGTGTATAAAATTTAAAATTTGAACTGATATAAAAAAATGAAGGGAGTTCGGAAGGTTCCAAACCTTCTTCTGACATAGAAAAACTCGAATTGGCCCCACGTTGGTAATCACCGACTCAAGGTATTATGAAAGTAGTCATTATAGGCTCGGTTTAAGTACCGGATGGAAACTACGGCTTCTCACCATTCGATTCATGACTGATTACTTCATTTCCGATGCAACGAAGCCTTCCTTTTTCTCTCCACTTTTCTCGGCCATCCCTTTTTCACAAGAATGTATCACTTAATAATATAATATATATATTATATTATTAAGTGTCACATAAATAAATATATATAGTTCACATTGAAACCAAAGAAATTGCAATAATGTTTGTTATATTGTAATCATGATAATAGCAAAAATAAATAAATAAATAATAATAATAATTTCTATGATTTATTTCTAAGTGGAAAACTGAAATACAGTTTCTGGGCTCCTGCACGGTCTATGTAGAAATGTTTTCGGATACATAGGTGCTATTTCCCCTTGTGTGAGAAAGATGGCGCCGAAACGTCCAGACAAGAAAGAGTATGACCACTGCAGAAAGTATGTACTAAGCGGCTAATGCGTCATTAATCTCTCGGTGAGGTCAAGGATAGACTTTCGCAATCACCTATAAATAAAATGTGATGATTCCTGCCTACTAGATTTCCGTATCATAAAATGATCTTTTCTATTAAATTGGAAAATTTATTGTTGCTTGTTAGAGTTGGTTTGTTTGTATTGGCTGGCCCCTGTTAGGTTATTTTATAGTTGATATTAACTTATTGTACATGGTCGCTCATGTGCTCCTAAATCTTCATCGACTGTAATTTGACATATGCGTTGAAGAACTATTTTCTTGTGATCCTGGATTTTATCTAGAGCATCGTTTGTCAACCTTATTTTTTGGACCTATGAGACAGTGAAATTTCTGAAACACTTCAACGTACAACTAAATTATATACGGGGTGTCCTATAAATTCGTACACACTCTGATAACTCATAAAAATTGAAAGGATTGCCATATTTCAATGCGGTTTGTGAAAATAGTTATTCTCACGAGAAGGAATTTCTTCTGGTACAAAAAAAAAATCAAATTTTTGTCGGTAGGGGACGCTATGAAAGCCTTGTAGGAGAGATTGGACCTGAACCTATCTTCAATCTATTCTATATCCGAAACGCCCGTTTCAGATGGTGATTCACGGCCGAGGTAAAAGAACATCACTAACGGTGCTTCATGCCCTCGATGTCACAATCACAACGAAAACCTTATATTAGCACCAGTAAAAGGGAAAATTCAGATATGAGCTATTAATTGTACAACGCTGCACTATTTTAATGAAAATTCATTTTCTTATATAGCTCGTATAAGTAAAAATTGCAGCTTGCGAAAAATTTGCGTCTCTCTCAACAACCCAAGGTAGAACAGAAACAAAATCAACCAGAGTAAATGAATGAATTGGTGAATGAACTTCTTCAGTTTTGTCAAAAGAATTTCGTCTTGCAAAAATGCTAAAAATCGATATTTTCAATCGGCGAATTTTTATTGAGATGCCACGAGATAATTTTTTTTCAGTAAAATAGAAAATAAATTTTACTTGTTGACAATTTATCATTAATGGCTGCATATAAATTTTAATTTGTGATATTTTTCCGATTTCTATTTTAAGTAGATATGTATCATTATATCACAGCGGAATTCCTCTCTGTTTGATGACCTGACCATTCTTGATATTTTATTTCAATTTTACAATCAAGAGAGATCGGAGTTTTCATTCCTTTTTGGAGAGTCTTTGCGAAACACCCTGTATATTTTAGCTGACATCTCATGCAAATCCTCATTGCACCGTGGTTCCTTTGAATCAGGGGTCTTCAACCTTTCAGACACAGTGGGACACATTGAAAATTCCCACGAATCCCGTGTGATACCAACTCGTGTAATTCAGTGGCATCTTATATATAAATGTGAAAGTATGTATGTATGTATGTATGCTCTTTATACAAATCTACAGTTTTAGACCGATCGTCGCCAGATTTTGCATATATACCAAACAGGTCCGGGATTGAACCGTAGACTACTTTAAAATTTTGTCAGAGCAGGGCAAATGCCCCGAATGGGCGAAAAACGGTTGGGCAACAATGGTTTTTGGGCCTCAACAATCACTTTCGGAACGTTTACTTTGGTTACCGTGGTTCCCTAGCAATGCGTTTCTAACGTGTATATGCCTTTACAACGATTTGTCACTTCTTCAACGCTGTCAGTATATGTATAATATTTATGGCTTTATAATGGTTTCCCACTTTTTCAATCCTCCCAGTAATGAGGCTTTTCGAAAAGACGTCATAATTATCATCAGCATTAGTTTGAGGGTCAAGCAAAGAATGATTCCCATAGAAGTCCGTGTTAAAATTGCCGATTTTACTGTAGAAATGAGGAAATTTGGTGAGGTTTTCCGCCCCATCAATAATTTAAAAAATTGTATTGAATTCTCGATTTTTGAAATATTCAGTTTGCTTAGAGATATACGAAGCCCAGGAGATTAAATATGAAGTAATTAGTCGGACCTACTTTCGAGTTGGATATCCATGCAATAACATTGATTTCAACTTTTTATTTACATCTTCTCAAGCATGAAAATTAATATCTCCGTATTGTCTTTTGATATTTATTTGCATAAAGTCATATGGGTTAAGATATTTTAAAATTAGTTATGAGACCGTAAAAAGTGGATCGAAAAAATTCCACAGCTTTAATTAAGCATTTTTTGAAAGCTAAAACAGGCAGATGGGTAATTTGAAGTTCAGGGGGTGGAGGTTTATCGAAATACCTAGCGCCTCTGAAAAAAGGAAAAATATATATTCATTTCTAGGTTTCTGTAAATCTAGATTTGTTTATTTCATGAATCGTGCAGGAAGTCGCCATATTGGTTAACTTGGACACGGTTTATATGTCCCTCAAGAAAAAGAGAGGGAGATATCACGATATCCAAAAAAGCCTCATTGAAGAAACCCGGGCCGCGCCGGGTATTACAGCTAGTCTATATATAAGAGAGGCCGATAATTGAAAAACTTGCATTTATTTTCTTTCATCTGAACTTTCTGAATAGACTTTCATCTGAAATTACTTTCCTTAATTATCAATTTCGATTACTTCTTAAATAATTTTTTCATTAATTACGAATGAACACATTCTTAATTAATTACTGATTTAATTAATTAATTCTGCGTTCAATTTTAATCTGAAATATAGCGAGGCGAGTGCGTGTTTGTATATGTGAGTCTCAATATATCTTGAGATAAGTTCTTTCAATAACAGTGCATTTATTATTTTGTCGATTGTGAAATAATTTATAGCACAGAAATTACGAAATTTTTGCTCTCCTTGATTTATAAGTTATTTTTTCCCACTAATTCTCAAACTATTTGTTTCAAAAATTCGAAAATTATTTGTTTCAAAAATTCGAAAATTATTTATTTTTCAATAACTCTGAATTTTCATCAATTCTGAGTTTTTTTATCAATTTGTTCCGCAATATTTCTTTGATTTATTCTAGAATTATTTCTTTTAATAATTTCATTAATTCCGAAATTATACTTTTTCATTAATTCTAAAATTAATCGTTTTTCAATGTTTTAAACCATTTTCTGAAAATGATCCGCGGGCCACGGCAAAAAGCTCTGAGGGCCGAATTTAGCACACTGGTCATGCGTTGAAGACCTTGCTTTAAAGTCTAACCACAGTCCATAATTCCCTTTTACGCAATTTCAAAAATAATTGCAACGTGTGAAAATTAATTTTATAATTGCTTTTTTTTTTTACCTTTTTAATTTCGAATCACTTGAAGATGCTTCAAAGCAACGAAAACACTCAAATCTTCCGGAATTAATTCTGTCTAATGTGAACACATATCTATCCCATTCAATATATTGCGAGACAAATTATTCAAATCAATTGTATATGAGCGAGTTCACCACGAATATGTCGCTCGTTTTGTTCCAAAGGCTATAATAATAATAACAACTTCATTCATGATGAGAAGGCATTTCACGGCGGAATGGACGCGTTACAATGATATGTGTGTGTGTGTGTATGTCATTCCCCCATCTCTAATCTCAAGGCCCATTATTCTCAGACAAAAGGCGCCCTTTTATATGTATCTCCCAGCTCACATGACTCGGTTGTTAGGACTGTTGACCGTGGCTCAACTCGCGCCTATCTCAACATAGGTAACCACACACTCAGACAGTCTCTCTCTCTCTATTTCTCTAGCCCCGGTACCCCATCTCTATTCATCTTTTAGTCACCTCTCTCGCTCCCTTACAATAACCACACCATGAGAACCACGGGCAGGACGTCGCATCGGACAACGGACAGTCGGTCTGTTCGATCTAGAAAGGCCATGGTGAAGATGGGAGTGGATTAAGAAGGGAAGGGCAGATAGACGGTTAGATAGATGTGGAAGGAACGTGAAAGTAGCATCTGTAGAGAGGTAAAAGAGAGTGAGTGAGCGTTGGGTATATCCAAAAGGATGTGACTTGTGGGACCATAGCAGCCATCGCTCCTGCCGTCCTTCTCATGGCGGCTCTCTAAAGAGATACGAAGTGAAATGAGGATAGTGGATGTGGAGCCAAGACGAAAGATCCCTTTCTCTCGGGTATCCCGTTGTTATGGCAACGAATCACAGAGCCGCTCCTGGGCGCCAACTCCGCCTTTCGCTGTGTGTGTATGTGTGGTGCGTGCTTGTCCTCGGGAAAGATGGAGTCGGATTTTGAAAGATAAGTCACAAGCAATCGAAGTCATTCTCCCTTGGGAAGTACCATTAGTCATCGCTTTGTGAAGTGAATCCTTTTCCCCTTCTCTGTCACAACAGATCGCTCGAAGACGCTGCCGCTACTGCTGTTGCTGCTATTGCCCACACAAGCAACGACTGCGATGGTGGTAAGCAGTGAGGTGTAGCTACTAGACTGGAGATACCTCCCTTAAAGACATGGAAAGTATGGAGAAGGGAATATAGGGAGACTCTCTAACTTATCCTACACATTTTCTTCCTCTCCCCAATACTAAAAACTCGTGGGGCTCAACAGGTCACATTTTAAGTCTCGACCCGTCAGCAAAGTGAAAAACCTTAAAATGGGAAATTCGACGGGAAAATAAATCCTCTAGAAATGGAGAGATCAGCAGATAAAAATAAGACGACTATATGAGATAGCGGAAAAATTCCAATTCCTGTACCTTTTCTATACCATTGATCAAATATGTCACGATCAATATATTCAGTTGCACGTAATAGAAGGACCCATGGGACCTATTCAAAGTCTTTGCCCAAAACATAAGACTCCAAACAAAGTAGGAAAAAAGCTTTTAATTTACTGCTCCTAAATTAATGAATTCATTTGAGTAAAAAAAAAATCCAACGACTAATAACACTAGCCACAAATATGAAATTTGCAAATATGCGCAAAGAATTCAGTTCTGAAACTGTCTTTGGACAAGTTAGATGAGTATAAAAATAATATTATCATTAAAAAATTATTATTATATATATTATATTATGGGGCTGGGAATTGATTAAAAGTTTTAACTGGTTAATCAAAAAAAAAGTTAATCGACCGATTAATTGAATTTTAATCGAACATTTTCAAATACTATTCATTGATAGCAAACGTAGTGTTGGTAACTGTAATATTAATTTATGCTATAAAAACCATATTCTATTCATTTCACGCATCTATCCACTGAATGGATGTATATAAATAAAGAAATAGATTAGAACAGAAGAAATAGGTTCAAGAAGGGCGCTCCTGCTAGAAGCTATTTAATATCGTCCCCTTTGCAAGAAACATGAATGTGCAAATTTCTAGAACTTGGGAAAGACTTTTGAATGCTTATTCTACCCATGTTACTCTCTATGGAAGTTGTTCTAAAATGTTTTGTAAAATGTGTTTCAATAGGGCAAGCATCTTCAACCCGTTTCTTGCGAGACCACGGTACTCCCCTGAAGTGCCTACAGTGCACGATGCTCGTGTCCGATTTCATGCTCACGAGCACTGGATCAACGTTTCACTCAAACAACTTGGAAAAATAAGATTCGAGGATTGAAATCAATGTCATTTCATGAATTCGTATGTTAAAATTGCCGTGCTCTTGTTTTGATGATGGGTACAGGCAGTGCTCGCGACTGGAAAAAGTTTGAAGACCTATGCAATAGGGGATGCACATTTGCGCGTTTCTGGCGAAACTTAGCAAGTAATTCAATCACAATTGATGATTCCCAAAGGAAAAATTTGCACATTCATGTTTCTGGCATAAGTGGGACGATATGCGGAACATGCTTGTCATATCCGAAAATTACTTTGATATTTTGTTTTTGTTTCTTTTTAAATCAGTAATTTTAGAAATCATCACAAGTTTCCGTTGAATCGAATTGTTTATTGTCATGTCGAAATATTTGATCAAAATATTGATGCAAATATTTTTAAATACGGTCAATTATCTGGACTATTATGTATAGGAACATCATTTAAGACATTTAATCGGTTTAGCCAAATAAATCAAGTAAAATTATAAACTGTTAATAAAAATTTTAATCGAATTATGATTGGATTGATCGAGGCAATTAACTCAACTAAAATGCTTAACTGCGATTAACAAATGATCGATTAATCGTACCAGCCCTAGTATATATAAAATCGATTTTTTTCTGTGTGTGTGTGTGTGTGTCTGTCTGTGTATGTGTGTATGTTCTCTATACAAATCTATAATTTTATATCTATCATCGCCAAATTTTGCATGTAAACCAAACGGGACCCGACTTAAACGATAGGCTGCTTTAAAATTCTTCAGAGCAAGTCAAATGCCCAAAAATCTGTCGGGCAACAATGACTTTTGGGCCTCTACAATCAGTTTCGGAATGTTTACTTTGGTTACCGTGGTTCCCTAGCAATGCGTTTCACACATGTATATGCCTTTACAATGGTTTGTTACTTTTTTTCAATCCTCCCAGTAAATGAAGAAAACCCGGGCAGTGCACGAGTATTATACCTAGTATTATATATCACTACCAAAAATTATATAAAAATTATATATTATTATGTGTATTAATATTGTAAGCATTCCCAGAATATACTCGCATCATATTGTTTAAATCTCACTAAATTTGATGTAGTTTGAAATGTACTTTGAACATGTTTAAAACATGTGTTGAACTTTTTACATGTTCTTTTTTTATATATTATACTGCATACCTGGATCACAATGAATGCAGTGAAACACTGTAATACAAAACCTTTTTAGCTTCCTGGAAGGACTTGGTGTCGTTTGAAGCAATATATCGCATATTTGTTATATGCAACTGTCTTTTTGTTCTTTTCTTTTGTATTTCTTTTTGTGTGTTATATGTCACTGTACAGTATTTGTGTAATGTGTGTGTGTATTTTTTTGCAATTAAAGAAAAAAACGAGTGAATAAAATTGAACCACAAATCGAAAAACACTAAACCTTCGGCAAAATTCCTCATCTTTTTTTATGAAGCAGGCTTTATTCTGATTTTTATCAGGTGCAAAGTAAGAAAACGTGTTTCATTGAGAAATTGACTTTCAAATATATCTGGAGTGGTCATTGCTAAAGTAAAAGGCTTTAGGAAGATGAGATATCTCGTCAATGCTGTCCAGAATGTTTAATAGGAAAAAAAATAGATTATAATTGAAAAAATATTTTTGCATCACTAATGTTCTCAGAAAATTTTCACTGAATAATCTGTCAGAATAGCTTGGAGAAGAATTTTGTCCCTTGGGGTTGTGAAAATTGTTTAATATTTTATCTAGTTTTGTCTATTATGTGCTTTGTTTGTCCGATAAAATATTATTATTAACAAAAACGACGTCTGAATAAAGAAATTTAATTAATTAGTACTTATCTCAATTTCAAAAAAGATTTCATTCTAAAAACAAAACGTTGAAGTTTATTCCCATTAAAACATTCATTGATTATTGTTATAACAAAATCAAAAAACGTCAATCGCTTTAAACAGTTACAAAGAGATTTTTTTTGGAAAGTATTGTACCGGAAACTTAAAAAAATAAGATATGTAAGCACATTGTTAAGATTCATAAAAAATATGACAGATATTGCAATGAATTTTTATGTTTTGAGAAGATTATCTCAATATAAAAAAACATTTGTACCCTAACTTTTATGCAATCGAAGTATGAATTGTCCGATATAAAGACGGTACATACTTCTAATTAAAATTCCATAATTAATTTTTTTATTACTATATCAGTTCATAAATGTTTATGGCAAAATAAATAAACACTATTAAAAACATATCTATAACAAAAGTAACCAAGAATAATTAGAAACAAAAATAAATTTAATTTCTTGAATGAATAAATTAAAGAATTTATCATTATTGTTATAAATGTTTTGCACATTCATGTTCTGCTTTTATCATATTTCATTTGTATTAGTTTTTTGGGAAATAATCCAAAAAAAAACTAAGACAAATGTAACACGATAAAAGCAGAACAAAACATGAATATGCAGAAAATTAATTCATACAAAATTTTTTATTAAAAAAATATTTCAGAGAATTACTACAAATATATCATAAGGCTATACCACTTTTACATTGGCAACGTCTTTATGGATACTTCTCACAGAAAAATAGGCTCCAAATTTAAATAAAACCATCAATTATATCCGTCATAATATAATCGTCATAATTTTTTTTTAAATGCAATTTCATATCCACCAAAAACATCAGCGAAAAGATAAAAATAAATTTGAATAAAATTCAGTTTATATTTTCTGAGAGGCGAATACTTCTCATTTCACAATTTCAAACGAAACAAAGGCAAATAACAACGCATAAAAGAGTAAGTAATAAAAAGTCGAATGGCACAGAAAGAGAAAGATATTTATTTATGACTCGGATAAAAACTTCCTATTTTTAGGACATTCTTGAAAGATATTTATTACAATTTTTTTCATTATTATTTTTTAAGGAAAGAGTATATACATATATTTTTATTACCTTACTCTTCGTATTGACATTTCCTACTGTGACTTTTTGTTTTTATAACTCCAAAGAAAAACTATTCAAGAAGTCAAAGATGCGCATAATTTGCCCCAAGGGAGTAAAAAAACATTCACAATTTCCCTCAAGAACAAACAAAATAAATAATAACAATGGCTAAAGAAGAACAACGTAAAGGAAACTCTTGTTTTGTTTTTGGAAATATAAGAAAATTCTTGTTATATGTATTTACTTTTTCTTTTCCTGAAAACATATGTTTAATAATTTTGTTTTGTATAGAAAGAAATAAAAGCCATGCATTATAAAATTTTAGTAACTTTATTTTTTTTTCTATGTTTGTGTTCGAAGTTTTCCGGATTTTCGAATCATTATTGCATTTGTCTGAAAATGTTTCATATTTTTCGAAAAAGGTTGTATTATATCTGTTATTCTGAAAATATTCGTATTTGACTTTTATTATGAGTATTGTAAAATGATTTTTTTTTGTGTTATTTATTTGACAAGTTCAAAACCTTCATTTCCTAATATTTTGAATTTAAAACATTGAAATAAATAACCAAAAAATACTAAAAATTAAAGGAGTAGATATATGTTATACTTACATATCAATATTTATATAAATATTTGAAAAATCAGGAAAATAACAGATCTCATTCCTCAAGTTCTTTTAAAGTACACAAATAGGGTTGTTTTGTAATATCAAGAAAAAAAATTATAAAAATAAAATACGATTTCATTTTATTCGAAAAATGCAATTAATAATAATATTTTCATCTTCAGCTTTGGTAACTTTTCCTTGTGAATCATGTTTGAAAATTCTGAAAATTCATAATGGTAAAAATTATGTTGAAAGTTGGGAAAAAGGCAGAAAAATAACCGTAAGTCTTTCCTAACAGGGTATATTACAAAAGGTATTTTGTAATATCGTATTACAAAAACGTGATGGTAACTTGATAAGGCGAATCGAATAATTCGTTTCCTTAGCTAATATGATTATTTAGCTTACATAGCTAACTCTCAATTCTAACGAATCAACAAAAACATGGAACTCAGCAAAATTTTAGTAGCAAATAAACTGCGAAAACAAGTTAGTATATAAGCTCAAACCAGAATTTAGAAAGTTAAAGATTAAAAATGCGCATAAGTTAATTAAAAATAACAAAAATGCTGGATAAAAATGATTTTGATTATTTCATAACAGAAAAGAGAAAATATCAAGACAATAAATGAAACTTTTGTTTTTTATGACAATTAAATATTTATTGATTATATGAAAAATGAAATATTTTGAATAAATGAAATATAACTTTTGATAGTTTTTAATTACAGTTTATTAGTACAAAATCCAACTGATAATAATTTTTATTGTTAATTAAATTTAATAATATTAACTTGTGTTATGTGTTAATATGGAAATAAATAAATTTTAAAAAGAAATCCAGATTTTAATGATCAAAATAACTAATTTTTTTTATCAAATCTAAAGCTTTGGCGTTTTTATGTAATAAAAATGCATTAATATTAAAAAAAAGGAACGTTTAATGTGATTAATATTGTATTATAATTTTTAAATATTTCTTAATGAATGAACAAAAATATTTACAGTTTTTCTTACAACACAACTTTTACGATATTTCTTGATTTAAATAATGTTATTTCAACATTTTTCATTACACTAACACAATTTTTCTATTAATAATTAGCATTTCAAACATTTTTTATTATTTTCTATTTTATAAATAAGTAAATAAATGGTAAACACATTTACTTCCTTAAAAATCTCATAATCCGCAGAGACACCTAGTTCGGAATGCATGCATTAGAAATGTAGGATTAATTCTGAAAATATTCAGATTAATTATTCCAAATATTCGATCTGACAAGTACGCTTATGTCTAAGTATAGTCAAACTCGGTTGCAACAGCAATAATGGGCATCCCTTGTTCATTCCTATGGAGAATAACATTAATGAACCTTGCTTATAACGGTAAGAAAAATATAAACGACACATTTTTCAACATTTTTGTTATTGGACTGAACACAATACATAAATTATACATTCAAGACAACTGAGAAAAAACAAAATGACGTGCATGACGATGACACAGAGACTCTGTGGTCCCCTAAGGGACTAAAAGTCCTTCTAGTGGGCCAGTATGAATTAATTTAAGAGTTAATTTAATTAAGCAATAGACTTGTTAATGTACTATAATGGTTAATATTTTATTTAAAAAAAACTGTATATTTTAAATTGTTTTTAACTAAATAGGGAAAACGTAGATGCATATATATATTTAAATCCAATCAAATAAAATTACGCTGTTGGCATACAGAGAATTCGTGTACAATCAGTTTTACAGTTTTACACATATTTTTCGTTTGATTAACAGGAATTTGGAGAAAGATATGGTTGGCTTTTTCTCAGCCCAAGATATCAATATTGGAATATATCTTAATATCCGTAAAATAACTGTTTTTCCTTGATTAACAGGAATGTTTATATTTTTGATATTTTTAGAACGATTAGTTGTACTTGTGTTGTTTTGTGATCTGCCATTGTTGTAATATGGACCATATCCTGTGATACTGGTGTTTATTGAGCATATAAAAGCATATTGTGATTGGATCTTCAAACTTTGGTTCCGTTTCCCAAGAAATACCTCGAAAATTCCGATAAAAATGTGTCATTTTTTTCAACGAAGCTTGATTTAATTCTAAAATTAGGAATGAAATAGTTTGCATAATTTTTAAATTATATTATAGCAATAAGATTACAAACATAGAAACATAACATATTCGTTACAAACATAGAAACATAACATATTCGTTACAAACATAGAAACATAACATATTCGTTACAAACATAGAAACATAACATATTCGTTACAAACATAGAAACATAACATATTCGTTACAAACATAGAAACATAAAATATTCATTACAAACATGTTTGTAATGTAGAACATTTATTCTCATAAAATAATTTTTAATTCCTTGCTGATTTGCTGCAGAGTTTCCAGTCAAGGCTTATTACGCAGTGATTTGCAATTTTGCAGAAAATGTTGTCAATTTTCGACGAAAACTGGTGATGTCCCGTATTTATTATCTCCAATTTCCTGTTTTTTTCTCGTTGATGTACGTCAACCTAATCACAAAGAAGTAACTCCATTTTTGCATTTGATTGAGTCTGATTATGTTTGATTGTTTTTTTTATTTTTAAAATGTCTTGTAAAACGCCAACTTCAGTTCTAAAGGTACCTCGGTTATAACAACAAAATTTCAAGGAATGTTCGATGTCGTGATGACCAAGTTTGACTGTTTTTACATTATGTGTGTCATGAGTGAAATTAAATATTTTCAATGCTTCTTGAAAGTAATTTCATCTATCTTGGTTTCTAAAATACTATTACCGGGTATTAAAGTTGGACCCCGATATAATGAACTCATGACGGCTTCATCGAATTCTTTATATCGATGTTCCACTATATTAATACAATTTAGTATTATGCACTGCTCAAGAGAATTAGGAAAATTCAGTTCCTATTTAATTGTGATTTTTCAACATTAATCGATAAAATATTGACAAAGAAAATTTAAATACAGGGTGAGCAAAAAGTTCATAGAATCTTCAAAAATTTGTTAGGTCACGGGAATTTTTTACGACAGGAAAAAATAGCTCAAAAACAGCCGATAGGTGGGGCTAAATACGCAAGTCAAAGAAAAGATACGCAAATACACACACAGAATGCCTCCAAATCGTTTATTACAGCAGTATGTGTTCCCACATGACGACCACCACCACAGGAGAAAACACATTGCAGGCGAGTCACAAATCCAGCAACGGCATAGTGCAGCAGGTCCACATACACGGCTTACAACGGTGAACTGATTGTGTATTAGGAGCGCAAGTTCTTATAACCGTCTCATTTGCATATTTCCACCGAATTCGCACGTATCAGCGCCACCTACCGGCTGTTTTTGAACTATTTTTCCCCTGTCTTAAAAACTTCCCTTGACCTAGCGATGTTAACCGTTTTTTATTTCGGTTATTTTCCCGGTTTCTATTCATTTTTAAAGTTTCTACGGACTTTATGCGCACCCTGTATGTAAACACATATTGACAAAGTGAGGTATTCACGAAGAATTGTGTCACAAGAGATCAACAAAATTATTGAAAACAAACTAAATTTATTAAATTTGAATAAAATCTACGTATCACCCCGCCCAACTGTTTGAGCAGTGTGGTTGAGACAATATTAAGAAAAATTGAACTTCTCAAGCTCCTTTTTTTTTCGTAATGTATATGTGTGGGTGTTATGTTTTTCAACCAGGAATCACAAATTTCACCTACTCCATTATAAAAAAACGTTTTGCATATCCAACTCTCTTAAACTCCATCACGAATTATTTATGGTCCTTGAATGTTTTTCCTCTAACGGGAAAACTACTGAGCCGTGTCTCTTCGCCATCAGAAGTGAGCTGAACCATGTTTTTATTAACATCTAATCCCGTGGCACAATGGTATTGAAATTCACCTCCTAAGACTCTCCCTGTTTCTTCACTCTATCTCTCGGTTGGATATTCATTTCAATAGGCTTTGTTTCGGAACTTGCTGTCAATAAAAGAACTTCCCTCCCGAAATAAGAATATCAAAGACCAACAACAACAACAAAAAAAGGAAAAAATAATAATAATACCAAAAAGAAAAGAAAGACGGAATCACTGCCCTAACAACGGAAATGGAAGATGCAAATGCGCGTGGTAACTCCAAACGCTTTCGGGTGATCAACACACGCACGAGACGTCAACACATCACCGCCACCGTCTTCACCAATGTCTTCTCATCACACAAAGTCTCTCCAACCTCCGGCTTTCTCACTTTCTTATTCTTGTTAGTTTGCTTGGTTCGTTCTTATTCTTCATCATCACACACACAATACTCCATCCACGCACTGTGTTGTTCTCATTTCCTTCCCAAACGAACCTTCTCTCTCTCTCTCTTCCACGCCATCTTTTCTTTCTCAACCTTCCTTCCACACAACTCTTTCTTCTCTCTTTTTAGAGTCTTTCATCTTCTCTTGGCATAACAAGACAAAGTCCGGAAACTACAGAGACAACAAGAAAAAAAAAAACAAAAATAGCGGATGGCGGCATACTAATGTAGTTGACTTTGGGTGTGTCCAAATACCACACATGCAACGCACTGAAGTCCGCCGATGTCACTAAATGTGTCAAAATAATTGCCTGGAGTCCTTTTTATTGTGATACCATTATCTAAAAACTACTTGCGAATAACGATTGGAAATTCATTTTTAAAAATAAATTGTTGATTGTACCGGGTGGATACAAAATATATATAGCTTCAGCGGTTTCGGCTCGGTGATGATGAATCAGTCAGCCAGGACATGTTCTTTTATATGTAAAGATAAGATATACAATCCCGATACATCCATGATTCGGAAATGTTTTTTCGATATCTCTCTGAGATGTGAAGTGGAATGTGCCTAGTCTATCAATGCTCAATGTGCAGCAATATCATCAAATCTTGAGTCCGCGTAAGGGGTCATTCAAGTATTACGTCAGCGAAGATAGGAGAGGGGGTTTCGATTTTCTGACTTTTGATGACGAGGGGGGGGGGGTTGGATGATGTTTACGTTATCAATCACCCTTTATGAAGATATGAAATATTCTTAGTGACATCTTTTTCGGTGCGCCAAAAACGGAAAAAAAGTCTTTCGTTAGTTATTGGGCACCTGAACTAACATTCTACCTATTGATAAGTCCCCTACAGAGCCACTTTGGTGATTTCTAAATGTTTCACGGATCCTTCAAGTGCTCTGAAATGTGTCCGGGCTGTTTAAGTGCTCTAGAAGTGTGCCACGTATCACTCAAGTGATCCGTAATTATGCCACAGATCACTTTCTGAGAATGTTCCGCTGGTAACTTGAGTGATGTAGAACCACACTGTGTGTGTGTGTGTGGGGCCGCTTAAGTGCTCTAAAAATCTGCCAAATGTCACTCAAAGGATCTCTAAATATGCCGCGATCATTTAAGTGTTCTGGAACTGTGTCGCGGGTTACTTAAGTGATCTGTGAATGTGGAAGTGATCTTTGAGGCCGATTTCAGTGATATGAAAATGTGCCACGGGTCATTTAAGCGATTTGTAAATGTGCCGTTTAGTTCATTTTTACAAAATTAGGTTTGAGGGGGGCAAGCCATATCAGATAACCTTCAGAGCCACATTTGGTCTGCGGGTCAAGGGTTTACTATATATGGCTTGGAGGGTGGGTCGCAATGAATTTCTCAAAGATAAATTTTGAGTTCTTACCCTTCAAAGAGCATTGAAATTAACAGAAATTGATTATAATAACATATAAAGGTATTGTCTTTCGAAATTTTAATTTTTTTTTTTTTAAATCATAATTTTTTTTTTTTTTCGTCTGGGGGCAAGAGCCCCCTATGCCCCCTCCTCCGCGTACGTTTCTGATCCCACCAATATGCGTTAATAGGTGGGGGGGGGGCAGTGCTGACGAAATTTTGCTGACAAGAAGGAAGGGGGGGGGGTCAGAGTTTTGCTGACAAGGGGAGGGGGTCAAAAATGGCTAAAAATTTTCTGACGTAATACTTGAACGGCCCCTAACCAGCAAAAACAAAGCTACTTAACCAATCTTTAAAATGAACTCAAAATCTATAGGTAGAGGATACGAAACGGTAACTTTTTCTTCATGGGGAAAAGAAATAAATACAAGTATAATATGGTCCGAGTTTCAAAGTGAAAGATTTGAGATCCACGAGAGAGGAAAAGTTTGGTTAATTGGAAGGCTGAAGTGCGGCGTGTGTGCCTGAAGACTTGTTCCAGGAAGAATTTTCCAACTGAACGACAGGATCTTTTTTAGAGTCTGATGTGTGAGAGTCTTGGCTGTTTTGCTGGCACAAGCAACACCGGATAAGGAAAAAAAATAAATAAAAAGGAGAGCTGGATGGAATGCCCCGTGGGATATACTGTCGCTCTAAGATCTGATAAGCGGCGTAGCGAAAATGTCAGCTTTCTTATTTTTATGTTCAACTTTTCTTTACTCACCTGTCTTGTCACGTCTATAGATGGTTGCCAGATTCTTATTCGTAGTATGAGAAGCAAAAGAAAAATTCTATATATATAATAAAGGTTTTTTTTTGTGTGTGTAAGACAAGTTAGAGAGAGAGAAACGTTTAGTTTGGCTTTTGAACTTTTTATATTTATTTTTCTTTGAGTGTTAAAGAAAATTATCTGTGGTATAATAGAGCTATTTTTAGTTGGTGTACGTGAATGAAGCTTTTTTTTTTTCTAGAAGTTTTGTATGTCATAAGATTTTATATCCGAAAAGCAGGTTGTTTTCAAAATATGCAACATTTGTAAAGGCCGTCGCGTCGAGCTTAATAAACTAACGTGTCCCTACATTATAATACAAATACAAACACGAAGGCCACAACAGGCAAATTGTGCAATCCAACAAGGTAGCTGAAACAGTGTGCGTATAAAAAAAATATGAATGTCAAGTATCACCAAAATACCCAATATAAAAGTATATATCACCAAACAAATAATATTAATTATATTAATTAATAATAATAATAATATATAATAAACAGATTATGGTTGTCTTACCTAAGCATGGATAGCTTCTCGATTTATCCCAATATGTTTATCATATTTCTTTTTAAAAGTGTCAATTGTGTTAGAATTCACGACCGCTGGAGGTAAGCTATCCCATTTATTAACAACCCTATTGATGGAAAACCTCCCTGCGATATCACAACCTGGAATTGTCCCTTGCTAAGCGATACTGGCGTCCCCTTGTCAGTTGATTGACACGGTGCACCAACTCGGTGTAATAACTCATGTGATGGTCCATCCTATCCGCCCCGTTGAAAATAATAAACACTTCGATGATATCCCCCTCGATACCTGCGTTCCTCCCGTGTAAACTTTTTTCCCTTGGTCTTGCGTTTTATTTCCTTCACTTCCTTTTTTTTAATTATTATTTATTTATTTTTATTGTATTCATGTTTCGAAAATTAACTCAACAATAATTGCGTTCACCGGCATGGATCAACAACGGTAACTTGGATTGATTTTCGTGGTTGATTTCTTGATTGCATAATTTCCGTTTTGTGAATGTGATGAATGAAATTGAACTGGAAAAAGAATGGAAAAAAAAACATTTAATGAATTTTTAGATGGTGGAATAAAAAGGGTGTCCTGTAAGTGCTAATGCAACCTTATCTCATCAATCGTCCTTCATAGAGATATACAGTCGGACCCCCGTATTCGCGGGGATTATACTTTCCGGAGGTTACCACCGCGAATACGGAAATTCGCGAATAATCGTAACCATACGTTTTTGTTTTTTGTACATCTCGCTTATTGAACATCAGCAGAAGAGCAGGATGACGCAGGGGTGGAACGATATGTAAAAGAGGGTGGAGATGTTTTCTGAAAAAAACACTGTGATTTCTGTTTGTCGTTTCTTCTGCATATCATCAAGTATGTTGGAATATGATGACAAGGCTTCCTCTACATTTTTTTTTTTTTAATTTTTCTACATGTGAAGAACGTACCATAGAAGGATCAATGTCATGAAAATAATCTATTGCTGATTTGAACTTGCGAAGCCCTTCCACTATATGTTGAGAGCTGGTCTTCTACTTCTTTACCTTGATCTTTTTCATCTGGTACAACTTCACTTCCAGGAGCAGTCACTCAGCTGCATTAATTCCTCTTCGGTTAATGCTTCTGAATTGTTATTAATTTAGCTGTTCAATTTCTTCTATATCCATAGCATTAAACCCTTCTCCCACCACCTGTTTCGCTAACGTGACACAATGTCTTTTATAATTTCTTTGGAAATTTTCTAGTGGCATCCTGGTCGGCAGAGGCTTGATCGTCAGTGATGTTTTACATTGCGTAATCGAAATCGTTACTTAAACCTATGAAACCAACCTTTACTTGCATAAAGTTCTGATAAAACAGACGTTTCACCAGCTCTTTCCTTTATACAAGAATAAAATTTTTGCTCCATTTCCTTTGTAATATTACATTCAATTGGAATACTTTTTCTGCGGCAGTTTTAACCCACAAAAAAAAAACCCAGCATTTTCTGTGCGAGAAACACATGCAAAGTTTCCGCTGCCATAGGTGCAGGTACAGCCTCGGATGATTGAATTTCAGATTCCTTTTTCTTGATATATCTCACCGCAGATTCATTGATTCCATAATGGCGGGCAACAGCAGCAATTGATTTACTTTCTCCAAGCATATATAGTCAATATATCAATTTTTTTTGTACAGTTTTCACTTTTTTGTCTTTTCGAAACATTATCAGTAGTTATAGAAAAATGAGCACATCCTAAACACTTGCAACTCAAATGTTGTAAACAAAACACGTGAATGACGATAGCTAAGTGTTGGAAAAAAAAATGTCAATGAAGAAAAAAAACTGCGAATACGGGAGGGGCGGGGGTCTGCCGTAGTTTCAATTGACACAATGCCCAAAAGGAGCGTTCGAAAATTACCCTGTACCAGTTTTGACAGTGAAAATATAGTGTATCACAAAATAAAAAAAAAATCTATTTTTTTTACGGTTTCCCCCGTCCTCTAACTTCCAATTAGAAAGTTGTTGCCCTGTATTTCCCGAGGAGAACAGGCCAACAAAAACTAACGGTCAACGCTACTTTCCGGATTTTCCCACAATTTTTGAATTAGAATATCTCAGCGAATATTGAAGTTAGAAACTTGATTTTTTTTGTTTGTTTTTGGCCTCAGAAGAGACAGAGCAACAAATTTCTAATTGGATTAAATCTAAAATTAAAATTTTTTTTTATTTTGTGACGCACTGTATTTCCACTCTGAAAAAAACTACTTCAGGGATAGTACACATTTTGTGCATTTTTAAAATTGAAACTACACCTCGACGACGGACGGTTGATGAGAATGAAGGCCGCATTATCTCACAGGGCACCCTGTAGAATTTTTCAACAATAAGAAGTGTTTATCGATCCTATTTGGTGGTGTCGAATTACCGAGGTTTTACCGTATCTGTAGGTGCACATTACGTCCAAAAATTACTTAAAAGAAGCTTGAAAATGTAAAGACAGATTTGAGGCAGGTGCGGAAGAGGCTTTTATTCGTTTGAATGTGTTTCGTAACAGATTTTATAATAAATTCACACAGTAGTGTGTTTTCTCTCGATTTCTTATCCAAGAGAACCGAGTAACATATGTACGTATATATGCATTATACAAACATAACACCTTCGGGAAAAGGATCGTGCAACAGGAAAAAGAGGGGGGGGGGAGGGTTACAGCAACTGTCCGTAGATAAACTGTGTTTGTAGTTAGTAGGCCCCTCGGCGAATCCATTAAGAGAAAGCAGCAGAGGCAGGAAATGGCGAATCGTCGCGAGTGATTTTCCTAGAATCCGTGGATTACAAGGGAGGTTTTGGAGACGGTGAAATGGATTCAACAAGTGTCTGGGGAGATTGCGTTGATCTCAAATGGCGGCAGCAGTTTGCGGAGGCGAAGGTCTAAAAGAGTATGATGAGAAGAGGGAGAGAAGCGAAAGGCTTTTACAGCCCAAAGAAACTCGGCAAAGTCTCATAACGCGCGTTTCTATTCGCTCCAATAAAAGCGAAAGTCATGATTGCTTTTACGCTGAGTCGTGCTGCGCGTGTCTTTCTGTCGCGTATCGAAATTTATACGTGGAAACAGCTTTTGAAGTACTCTGTCCAATAACTTCAAAGTGCATTTCCGTCAAATACACACGTGCGACGAGGAACTAAGTAGTAAATTATCGCTGAAATATCTTAAAGACAATCAGAATATATCAAATAGATGTAACTTGCAACAAAAATCATTGAATGAGTTATTAAATAGGGGCGGGCATGCCCCTAAAAATACTGAGAATCGAATAGATGGAAAGATAAAAGAGTAATGTTATTGGAACGCTAAATGTAACAAATCGGTTATAATGCACAATAATCACCAATCATCTCTCTTTCATAAATTTGATTAATTCGTCACTTTTACCCGGTGATTATGCATAATACCCAAGTGCCGTTCGTAAATTCCGTAGACGCTAAAAAATACAACCACTTTTTCCTGTGACAGTACATAATACCCAAGCGTACATGGTAAATTTGGTTTTTATAAAACAACATGACATTATAACGGGAAATTCAACGTTTTTTGGCTGAAGATCGTAGTACAGCTGTACCTCGGCTAACGAAGACGATTCGTCCCGGAATCACGTTCGTTATAGCGGAGATAAATATCGATTTCGTCAAAATCGATTAATTCCAAAATCTCTTCTTGCGTAATTTAACACTAGAACGACGGAATTTTCTTACATAGAACGACCGCAACGGGAAAAGATCAACACAAGTTATTTGCCTTTACCGAAACTGCTTGAAACAGGATCTGTTGAGTCTCTTTGGCTTACTTTTGTAATAAGCCCTTGCTCAAGTTCCAATTTTTCGTAACTTTGAACAAAAAACGCTCATTATGAAAAAGACGTGTTTTGTTACTAACTTTTAAAAAGAGGTTTGACTATGATTTTCTTGAGCTCTTGGAACTCGTACTTACTGTTTACTTTACAGTCCACTGACAAAGTTTGAAGTATAATAATACGCTTCAGAAATTTGCGAAGAGATTGTATGTGCGGATTGAAAAAAAACCGCCCAATCCTGGACAATATAAAATACACAAGTAAAGCAATTTTTCGATGCCGATCGCATTGTGCACTGAATGAATTGATTTTTTCAAAAACATCAACGAAAAGCGTTAGTAAAAAGTGGTAAAATTTCATAATTTCTTTCAGAATTTTCCTTTGCCCACGATTTCAATTTTGTGTGTGCATGTTACTCACAAGACTAGATTTTCCTCTGCTTACTTCAACTGTATAATTATTTTCTTTTCTCAGTCGAAAGCATGATATGCTGTAAAATAACGGCTCCCTATATCATCCAGCAGCAGCACTCCCTCCTAGGCTGGGATCTTTGGTGGGACTCCCGGGGCCCTTCCATTGAAAAATTTATAGTAGGGAAAAAAAAGAAAATGATAAAAAAAATCGTCTCTGCCCCGAGTTGGAGTCCCGTCAATGGGTAACTCAGCCCGAATGACGTGGTAGTAAGATGCTCGTCTACCACGTGAAGGGTGCCGTCACGGTCGCAGGTTCAAACCCAGGGAAGAATATAGATACTATATTCTCTCACACGAGCTTGAGGTGACCACCAATAGATGACGCCTTAATTCTCAACCCATCAATAACAGTGAATTGCAATATAGCGATAAGGCCCGAGTTTGTGTTTGGTGAAACAGTTTCAATGGGTAAAATCGTGAAAAATGAAGATTATTGTCTTTGTGCGACAAAGTTAGCTTTGCGGTCAAAATGGCCGCTTCCGTCGTTTTTTAGTGTTAGGGTTGCTGTAAATCTTCCACCTGATACTCTTTGAGTCAGTGTTGCATAAACTTTTAAGTCCGCAGGCCAGATATTTGATATTCCTGCTGCTCACGGGCCAAATTGGCTCTGCCGGAGACATCTCGAGAACGGGATAAGTCCTGTGACACAGTCCAATGTATTACGAAAGTAGCAATACGTCACCATTGGCGGTATTTTGTTTTGGCGAAGTTCAAGAATTATTCTTTGCTGGGCCTTACTTTCTCGCGTTGTTGCAGGCACTTTTTTTAATCTATGAGTGGGAAATTTATTTCTGTGTGTGTGTGTGTGTGTGTGTGTGTTCTCTATACAAATTTACACTTTTAGACCGATCTCTGTAAAATTGTGCGCATACACGAAACTGGGCTGATTTTAAAAGTTACTCAGAGCTAGGCAAATGCCCGAAATGGAAGACAAACTCGTACAACAATGGGTTTTGGAATGTTTCCTTTAATTTCCGTGGTTTCTTAACCATATCTTTCAGGCACGTGTGTGTGTGTGTGCCTTTATAATGGTTTGTAACTTCTTTTATGCTCCGTATGTACGGAAAAAGTATTATAGCCAGTGAATTAATAAATGAAATTGCAAAAAAAATTGTCATTCCACTCTGATCTAAAACCTCACAAAGACCAAGAACTTCGTGAAAGTCATGTAATACTATCTTCGTTACTCACTCATTGCGGCCAATCACGGGACGCTTAATTTCTCCCCCTACTCACATGAATGTCAAGTTTATTAATAATCATACGGGGATGCAATTATTTTTCCAGATGAAAAGTCAACATTTTATACAAATATGTTTTTGGATCGATGCTACAAATTGCAGTTGAAAAGGTTTTCCCCGACGGTGATCCATTAATACTTTCGAAAGCATTTGTTTCTCCTTGAGCTGGAAACACTAATTCCTTATACCATACGAACAACTCATATCGAGTTACTTTGTGTTTTTTGGGTAACGTGTATGGTGTTACTTGATTTCATTTTTTTTTTATGTCAACTAATATCCTTTGACGTGTGTATATCAGGGGTTAAAGAACTGTTTTGAACTCTGCCGGAACTGACTTCGTTTTGGATATCGAATTCCATCAGATTTTCTTTCTCGCTTTTCTTCTCACAGGTCCTAACGGTGTTATTGCCGAATGTCCAATTCATTCATTCTCGCCACTTTTGACGCAATGGATTTCCGTTCCGTTTTTTTTTTTGTTACCATATTGAGAATATCGTGTTACTTGATCATTTCTTCGTTCCTTTTTTTACGATGACGTCACTGATGATAGCGAGATTTTGGATGAATGTGTGGGCGTCTTGACCCGGACTGACTCACCTTTTTCCGATGAGGTTAGAATGCTTTCAAATCATGGCAATGTGACTTTATCTGATGGCTATTGATATACAGCGATCATGAGGCTGGGATGAGTAAATACCGTTTCATGCGACGGAATTGAATAGATAGGTTTCGGAATGTAATGGCTGTCGCAATGAGTTTTGTATCGTGTTTTGAGGCTTGAAAAATGTGAGTTATTTATTTTAGAATTTTGCCAAATAAATAATAATATCTGTTTTCTTCAGAGCGTTACTATCCGTATGATTAGCTAACATTTCTCCGTTGGTTCATAGCGCAACACAAATAGAAGTCTTTAACACACAAAATACTTTCCTGAAAAAAGGTTGATCCCGTTTTCCACATGGAAGTGTGTTGATTTCAGATCAGAACATTATTTGTTTCTAAACAAATCTTCACTTCATTCAAATTTTTTCAGCCAAGACGGTGACGGCTGTATTCATTCTCACGCACAATACAATTTTCCCCAGGGTTTATTGCTAAAATTTTATGTGATAAATCATACTTTTCTCGGAGGCACTTTCTTTAGGAAGCATCTTAAAACTATTCAAGTTTAACTTGAATTGCTGCCTCTGATGAAAGTCCCCAAATTTTATATTCACTATATTTCCAAACTCAAAACTCACTCAATTCTTTAAGTCAGGGCTCAACTCGCTGAGGTCAAGAGAAAAAAAAATGTGTTGCATTTGTGGCACCAGAGAATCTGAAAAAATTTATACATTATTTTTAGGCCCCATTTCGATAGTTCTGGTTTGGAATCCCAAGAATGCTTTGGAAGTATAGTTATTACGTTAAAAGTATGAAAGATTCTGGCAACGCTGTGGACAATGGTCATTGCACACGCTTTCGGAATCGGCCTCCTTGCGTAATTGACCCTCCTTCCGCAAAAAATGACAGGGATGCAACAAAATATTAATAAATTATAACTGGTATCTTTGGATCATCTGTCAATTCGTCGAGCATTTGTGTATTTATTTCTCTGATTTCAACTTCGGATAGTTTCAACATTTTTTCTGATATTTGCAATTTTTATAGTTCTTAAATTGTTAAATTAATTTCATCATTTATATAAATTAATAAATGAAAATTGATATTGAAATTAATATGTACATATATTTTTCCTATTCAGTTCAAAACAGATTCAATCGATTTCACCTCACACCTGGATGGTATTACCGAAAATATTCGGATTTTTCTACTTTGGATAAAAGAATTATAGACTTCTCTAAAAGAATTATTATACAAGTTAAATAAAATTACTTATTCAGTCTAACTGGTATTTATAGTAATATAGTAATTATAATGCTAACATTCAATCCGAAAAACAAACAGTTAAAAAAAATTATAAACCGCGTTATTGAAATAAAATATGAATACTGAGCAATTCTTCTATAATGCAACTGAAATTTCAATATGTGTATATTCATCGTCACCATTATCTTGCAGTTGAAATTTTCAAGTAAAATTTACATAAAAGTTGAATAGGAAAAAATAGGGTCAACCGGGATAAGTGTGGCGTGAGGCTGTGATTTTTTTTAAATAGTAAAAATAAATACGAATACAATGCCACAACGGGAAAAATGCCTAACAAGGTGGCTGAAATCCTGTAGCTCCTTAGTTACTAGTAATTCTCAAGTTGGCAGTTCAAGATGACATAACGGCCAGATGTAAATTTAAGATCAGTATAACAAATCAGCAAATTTACCAAGTTTCATAAAAAATTGACATATTTATAACAAACATATTTAATTTCATAGTAAAAGAGTTATGAGGGAATCTCTATACATTAATTTTTAATAAAGTGGCACAATTAATCATATTTATTTTTGTCACACCAAAATGACACTACCAAGGAATTTATTGTTCAAATTCAGAGTTTGTTTATTCAAATTCTAATATTTCCTACCATAAAAAAATTGTATTAAATCTTTATGAAAATGCTCAGTAGGATTTTATTTACACACTGGTACAATCAGATTATTTTTTTTAATTAGCAGTTACGCAATAAACTGGGGTGTCACACTTACCCCATATAAAAATATGGGATGGGATAAGTGTGGCACCTAAGAAAATTTAATATTTTTCAAGTAATTATAAATTCTTGTTAACACATTTGTATAAAGCTTTACATGCAATTGATTTTCAATTCACTACGTGTGTTAACTGCATTTAACGCGTACTAAGAAGAGAATATATGACATTCCATGTGTTCGCAAACACAAATAATTACATACAAGATATGCAAAAGAAAATTGATGTATGATTGCGACACAATTTCTTTACTAGTGGAAGAATTTGCATCTTAAGACAGTTATAGTTCATCCAAATCGCCTTATCTATCACCTTGAAATACAACAATTCTGAGAAGAAACCTTTCTATATTTCTCCATCTTGTGAATCTTCCAGCCATTACATGTTGCGATTTTTCGCTGTAGTTCATCAATAAAATACCTCATGCCTGATTATTCCACTGTAATGCAAGCAATTAAATTAATACAACCAGTAAAAATTCGTGAACTTGAATGTCACTTGTCAGCAGGTTTGAACATTCAAAAGAATACATATTTGTATACACACACACACAAATCGTATTTTAAGGAGCAGAAAATGAAAACGAAGTAAAAGTGATGGGTTGAATGTGTGTATGGATTAATTTGAACAATGAATTCCTACTTAATGGCTCATACTCTTTTTTTTCATTCCATTTGAGCACATAATATACACACACTGATCATTTTACAGAAGCTAACGGCAACATTTGCTAGAATTTACAGCATCTTGAAATTTGTATCATCTAACATGCATGTCTACAAAGCCTTTAATTCATCTTCTTCGAAATATGTTTCTTTTTTGTATGAGTGTTTATCATTTAGCTGTATTGCTTTCAAAAAGTGTTCGTTTCTGGTAGTGCATTTTTTGAAGTTTTTGTTCGGGATTTTTGTATTCAACATACTGTTAATTCGATTTTTGGAAGACTATTTGTCATCTGAGGTGAGCAAAAAATTATTGCTGAGAGAAAAATATCTACTTAACCTCACTCTTTTGTAGCACCTCTTGTATTTATATAGGGAGGAAAAGGTGCCACATTCACCCTATTGAAACCAAACTTTCCCCAATTCAAGGTATAAGTTGTGGCATATAAAGTGACTTTTCAAAAAAAACTTCTGTTAAACATTTGCCCCAAATTGGATTAAAATTATATGCCAATTATATTATAGGCAAAATAATGAAAAAAAATGGTTTCGCAGCTCTATTAGTTTACCCGCAGCATTGTTCTAGCAGAACTTCAATTTTTTACCACGGTTAATAGTATATCTA
Source organism: Pholcus phalangioides (assembly GCF_987345545.1). Lineage (NCBI taxonomy): Eukaryota > Metazoa > Arthropoda > Arachnida > Araneae > Pholcidae > Pholcus > Pholcus phalangioides. The sequence continues at coordinate 36,296,428 of NW_028301596.1, read as the reverse complement.
TTAATAATGAATAATCGATAATTTTAAATAAATGGTTTTCTTAGATCTATCTAAATCGAAGGATATGTATGGAATCGCATATCGCTTAAAAATAAAGAAATTCATTAATTTCGAAATTTTCGATTAATTAAAAATTTATTTTTTAAAAATCGAAACTGTATTTAAAAAAAAAACAACAAGAACAGTCTGTAAAGCTGAAACCCATTCATTCCAACACATTAAACATTCAAAAAATTAAATTTACTCCTCATTCCCAAATAAAACATTAAAAATAAAAATGTAAATAAATAAATAAATAAACTTCGCATGACAAAATGATGTATTAAGACCCGAGTAATTCCTTCAAAGAAAAACAATGATTTTAACGGGTTTTCCGGGAAACGGAAAAAAAAAAACTGGAAACGCATACAAAAGCGGAGAAAATTAACAAACGAATAAAGATTGAAGTTGTTTTAAATACAGTAAAGACAGCCTAGTAGGAGCGAAAACATTTTTTTTGTTACAAGAAAAATTATAGGAGAATCAATTACGGGACCTGACGACACCGTAACATGGGGATAAAAAAAAAACACAAAAAAGAACGGGATACTTGTTACTAGATGGTAGAGGTTATAATCCGACGAGAGAAATCAATAATTCCAACCGTACAAAGCTATTAAAGTTAATGTCGGACATTAATCAGGCTCAAATGGAAAACAACTGAGGTCTTATAAGTGAGTGAGAAGCAAAAATAATTCCCGAAAAATGCAGGAAAAGATTTATGCGAGGAATTTTTCCGAGAAACGAGTCATTTATGGATGCGATTTTCTTCTTTTTTCTGTTGTGAAATGAAGAAATTTTTGATGATGAAAATTCGATATACGGATGAGATTTCTCATCTATCTAATCTATTTATTTGTTTGAATATTTCTCTAAAAAAAATTATTTTTCGAAAATTGATTGATTGTTTTTTGTTTTTTAATTTGCTGTTCGATAAAGGTTGAAGATGATTAATTGACACTTGAATATAAAAATATTGTTCTAGGAATACTTTTATCGTGTTTGGGAATTATTTTAAAACTTTTCTGGAAAATAACGATGAAATTTTTATAAAAAAAATTTTTACGTATTTTTTTTATTGGACTGAACGCAACACGTAAAACATACAATCAAAAATAATAAAACTCCACAATAAGTAACATTACGATGACACAGACACTCTGTGACCCCAAGGGACTGATAGCCCTTCCAATGGGTCAATTTAAGTTAAATTAAAGATTTAATTGAATTATGCAACAGCCTTGTCACAAAACTAATTGGTTAATATTTTATCAAGTCATTAGATATCCATCATTTTGGAAAATTTATTTGGATATTATTTTTTATGTTTTTAGAATGAATTATTTAAATTGTGTTGTTTTATGATCCATTATTGTTTTTTGTGGTATGGATTCTACTGTTTATTGTGAATATAAACATATTGTGATTGGATCTTATGTTATTATTTGTATGATTAATTGCATGGTATTGTTTCATTATTTTCGCGTGGGACAGTATATCTATAAGTCTTTTGGAATAGCGTTTTATTTGTTTTCGGCACTTGATATAAGTTATTCAATCTAGATGACGTTCTATTTTGTTTCGTTTCTAATCATTTATTGTTTAAGAATGAGAATTTTATTAATATATAAATATAGTTTTGTCTCATAGCTAGTTTGTTACATTCTGTTATATAATTGTTTTAACTGATTTATTTTTTTTAATTTATAAAAGTTATTTGGATAAAAAGATTTCGAGGTGTAGAAATTGTTTTCTAATATTAAGCGGAATTTCTTGTAAATGCTTGATAAATGTATGAAATATATTTTACTAGCATTTTAAAAACTGGTGATTTTCTAGCTTATATGAGTATGTGATTGGCGAAAATTATTGATATGGTTTTGGTTGAAGGTTATCGGGTTTGGAATTAGAGTCTTTGTTGTGAGTTTATTTTTTTAAATTGGAGTCTTTCTTGAGGGTTATTGGCTTGAATGTTGGTGGTTTGTATATGCGAAATATGATATTTGCAAAGATCTCAGTGGATTACTCAGTTAATTCGGCGTACTTGATCTGAGGATCTTAGACCAGGGGTCTTCGAGTAGCGAGCACTGCGTATGCCCATCATCAAACGAAGAGCACCCACATTAAGGCAACTTTGACATACCTATGCGTTAAATCCGTATTACTGCAATCCTTGAATGCGATTTCTACTGGGTGTTTAATCGAAAAATTTATCACGTTCTGTCAAGCACGAAATCGGACACGACCATTGAGTACTCTTGGTGCTCAGGGTAGCACCATGGTGGTCGTAAGCAACAGGTTGAAAATAACTATCTTAGACCAAGCATGACTAAATATACTACAGGCTACTATTATCAGCACCCTTCATTCGAATTACAACTCAAGAAAATATTTTATTATACACCGTAGTTGTATGATAAAAAAAATCAAATTATCTACAATTTCGATTTTCGGTGTTATTCCATATTTATAAAATTTAGAAAGAAAGTTTTTCTCCACTTCCTCAACTAGTAAATTTTATTACTTACAATCAGGAAGTCGATAAATCGGAAAGAATCTACTTTTCAAACATTTCCGCTTTCTGAAAATAATATTCGAGCTTTACAGCAGTGATTCCCAACGTCCCAACGTGGACGTTAACGGCCCCGGGGGGCGGTAGAAACTACGGGTATAACATAGGATCCTGCGGGTTAAATTGCGTTGGGGGGCGATGGGAGAAAAAAATTTCTGCAGAAGGGGACGATGAGGCAAAATAGGTTGGGAAACTATGCTTTACAGGAACGTTGTGAATGTATTGTCACTATTGTGATACCAATTTTACGTATCAAATTGAACGTCAAATTGCTGAGGAATTACATGTTTAAAATTGCTGTTTAACACGAATTGAATATCGATATGAAACTGATATCGATTGAAATTTATTTCAAAACTTAGATTGTTGCAAATGGAGAAATTACAAAAAAGAACTAAAAAACCAATAGACATATATTGATCTCATTTTCGAATTTTTCATAGAGGTTAATAATTTTTTCTGCAAAGTTTGTGATAGTTTTCACACAGCATGAAGAAATTTTAAAAATTAACACTTCGATAAGTGTTTTGAAGTGATTCTCTCCGAACTACAAATGGAATGGAATATGCAAAGAATAAAAAAATAAACCAACGATAAGACTTTACAAGAAGGAATAAGTATGGTAAAAGATGGAAAGAAAAAGCAATACAATCTGGACTTCTAAGGCAGAGTGCAGAGCCATATGGCGCCCCTCTGTCTTTTGTTTAAACAGTGAGCAGACCACTTAACAAAGCAAACAGCCGAAATTCAAGAAAGAACAAACAGTTTATGCCGGGATTGTACATTAAAAGAGGAAAAAAATAAATAAAATGGGAGACGATGGGACAAGAAATCAGGGGTTTTTCAGCTCAGTTTTAAGCCGCGAGAACAGAGGAAGAATTACCCCCAAATATTCGCGGGGGGAACAGTTCAAATACAAAATTACAGAACATGTATGCCTCGAATATTATCCAATCAAATCACAGTTTTTAACTAATAATTCCAGAAAATATTTTGATAATAAATAATTGCAATCCGTTATAATAATCATACTAATTCTAGACAATTTTTTATGACAATATTCTTTGAATTCCCGTATGGATACCATTAAAATTGTGTACGTAAATTTGAAATTCTGCAGTTTCTGGTGACTTTTTAGAATTTTACATAGCAAATTCCCAGCACAGCATTTCAACAAGACTTCAGCCAATCACATGCTACCAAGAGTGTTCAGTAGTTTTTCGAGCACGACTGATATCACGTATTCTCTGATCTGCTTGTCCATCAGATATAATGCTTCTTGAACATGTTTGCGATACTGTCGATTGGAAAGCTATCGGTCTTTCCCTTTGAGGGGCGCTATTCATTTACTACTGTATTTAACGAAATTATTTGATAAATGTAATGTTCTAAGCCTTATAAATGTGAAATATAGAGAGAAATGTTTTGACATCCCTGTGAAGAGAGGTGGGTGGTGGTTTAAACCCCCTCCTTACCTCCTTCGTAACCTGCCTCCCCCCCACATAACATGATATTGATGAATCTTCAAGATGTTAGTTCCACACCAAAATAATAAGTAAGTTTTAATTATCTATGATTTTATTGGTAAATGTTAAATTTATAAAAATGAAAATTTTCAAAATATTTTAGGTTCTTTAAAAATATGCGATGAGAAATCTCTAGTACTTATTCTGATTCTATTTCGTACGATTTTGTATCAACCAATACTGAACAAAGCGAAATAAAATCATAAAATGAAGAAAGTCATCTAGAATTATTCGACCAAAATGTATATTAAAAAAATCCATTCGTAATATTGATTTCTTCTATCATACTTACCTTTACAAAACATGAAATTTCTGAAAACACGTGACATCCTTCTAATAAGAACACAGTGGCGTTTTACAAGCACATAGTAATTGTTCAGTTTGGCTTCCCATCTGTACTACAAAAGGTACATCTATGTGATGCACACTTTACTGGTAAATGGATGTTACTTTTTGCCTTTTTCTAAACAAAAAGGCAAGGACGCTCAACTCCCCGTAAACAGATAATTCAGTCTCCCCGTTTTCAAGCATATCATAGTACAAGCTGGCAACAAGGAAATATCACATTTCTTAGCTCTAATTGGGCGATAGTTTGCCCATGAAACCACCTAGAAATCTTTGAAAATATATATATAGAAATTACTAATAAAGTTTCTCTTCGTTTTATGGTTTTAGAATGTAAAAGATTATGCAGCTGAAAAATTTGTAAGTTTTGTTCCCGTTATTGATCACAGTTTTGTTTAGATGAAATGCCAAAAATCATAATTTTTCATCTTGTAGCTAATGTGTGTGTATGTTCACATACTAAGTCAATGAAAAAAAAAGAAAAAATTTTGTACCGTCATCTAAGAGCTATATTGAATGTAACAAAACGTATTTTTCCTAAACCACCGCTCGGCTGACAAAAACCATTTTGAACATGTGGTTCAGGAACAGCGAAACTACCGCCCTTCAAAGCTGCTATTAGAAAAAAACCTAAAATGTAGTTTATATTCACTCTCTGGGAGTCTATTTTCTATATTAACACTATTGGGTCTAAGCTATTTCGACTATGTTTGTCCCTGTGGACTGAGGGGTTTTGCACTTTTTTTATGATTTTTTAAAAAAATACTTAGAATATATATATATCTTAACAGTTTTTTTATCTAGAATTTTCAAACTATTTTCTTTCTTAATGTAGCAATTATTTAAAGGTACTAGTAATTAATATTTGATGAGAAATAATTAAAAAGTATGTTTTAGAGTTTTAAAAAAGTTCCGCATAAGAAAACATAATTTTTCTACATAAAATTGCAAGCAATTCTGAATAAAAACTTACCTAAATGTTGTACAAATATCTAAAAATAGTTTTTATTAAAAAAAATTACCATCTTTGAAAATTTCCTTTAGTATGGTATACTTCAAAATACACACATTTACACACAGAGCAACACCATAAGGTTTGTAATAAGTTCGAGTTTCTATCCTCATCTTTTTCCAGTTTCGGCCTTTGATTTGCTCCGTGGCTCATTTTCATAATCTAAAATGAATAATAATTTTGTAAAATATACGTCCTAAAACATTTGAAAAAATAAGTGACATACACAAAACTGTTCAAAAGCAAAAAATCAAATATATTTTTACCGGTGCTTTCGCCGTCATCTTGGAACTGCGATTTTGAATCCCTTATACAAGCGGCTGGCATTCTGGATCATCTGAATCCGATAACTCTGGCAAAGAATCGTATGCTAATACATCTCTAAGTTCAGCCAAATCATCGGCATCTGATAAGTCTAAAAATCGTTTATGAGACATCGAAACACAACAAACATGGCTACCTTACCTAGGAAGACAAATGTGTTTCAACTATATTTACTGCTACATCGTTTTATAGATCTGCATTCGTTGGCTGCTGTCATCTATATTTTTTTGGAACTAGAAGATTTATAAATGTAGATTAATGTTTAAAAACACTGGGAACCATATATACAGTATTCAGCCATTTTTATAGCTACGAGAGTTAAAAGTTAAGTCCGAGTCTGACTCGGGTTTAGCTCCCTTGAACAAGAACGGCATCCCGAGTCAGGCTCGGGCTTAAACCCGAAAATGCTCAGCATTCACGAAATGCAAACTCGATTAATTCTGTGAAATTTCGTCCTTATAACCGAGCATGGAGAAAATCTAATTAATTACATATCAAAACTAGTATATATATATTAAGTAGTTATTTCATTATAATTATAATGACCAAGCTTTCTAAGTAATACTTCATACGGATTTGGAGAAAAACCATCGAAAAAGATAAAATTGTACACGCCACACCCTGGTCCCCCCCCCCTCCCGTCCCCATGTGGAAGATCTATAGGTCTTCATTTTTGACAGGGTCTGACGTTAATGAATTTTAGCCGGCCCCAGAGTGGTTTCGGAGATAAGTCGATATTAATTATATTGACAAAAATACGGCTAATTGGGATCATAAATTCGGGATATATCCTATTCTCGTCCATACCAATTGTCAGTGAAATTACATGACATTTACATAATAGACCTTGGGGGAGAAATAAAGCTTTACAGCAAGTCTGCAGTGAACGAAAATGTATTTCACTGAGGGGGAAAAAAGTTGAAGCACACATAACAAATGTTCCAGCTGAATTTTTGAATTTGAATTAACTCCATTTCTGATTTTAGTAAAGATTGAACATTAAACTAAGTCTCATTGAAAAATTGTACATTTTTATTTCAATAAAAATTCGAGTAAAAATTTCTCGTTGTTGATGGGTAATACCAATAAACAAGTCGGAACGTCAAACTCATTTTTTTTAACGTCAGAAATATATATATTTTTTTGTTTATCGATAGGCATTAATGGAACAGCATATGAATATTTTATTAATGTGTTGAAATCTGATTATGAATTTCTTAGGACAATTTCCATAAAAACGGAAGCAAAAAAGAGACGAAAGACTGTCGTTATATCCGAGTTCGTTGCGTTTTTCGTCGACATCATAAGCATGGTTCATTAACATAATTCTCTACGGTAATCGTTTGGAACTAGAAATTAGTGACTCTTAGCCAAGGTGTCGTTATAACCGAGGACGTTGTACAACTAAATTTGGCTGTAATACTTATTTCTTTCAATATCCAACCACCTCAAAGCATACTACCAAACAACAAAAAATATAACAGATAATATAATTGTGAAAATAACAGTATTTTTGTGATCTCCCTTATGATCTTTATGAAACATATAATCTCCCATGTTTCAAACACACATAAATAAAACCCTCCACAAATCTCTTGAGCTCCTCCTACATCTTATAGTGCTAATAGCAAAAAAACCTTAACTTATTCCCACTACGCAAATCCCAAAACCCAACGCAAACAAGCGCTTCACTTCCTTTTATATAATCGAATATTCTTTAAAAAAAAAAGACCATATAAATACAAAAAAAAAACTAGAAAAATAAAACGAGAAAAAAAATTCTCTATATATGGATAGACAAAAAAATCTTAACAAGGAAAGAAAAAATAGGAGAAATAAAAAAAATAAAATAAAAGTTTTCCTAAATTCTCGTAACTACTTTTCTTTCAACTTTTCACCGATTGGACCAAAACCATAAGACCAACGACTAACCACAAAAACTTACGACCAACTCAATCAGAAAACTCGGAAACATACTAAAAAAAAAAGAGGAAAAAATCGGAAAATAAGGAAAAGGATAAAAAAAAAAAATCGGTTACGTCGGTAAAAAGATTATTATTGCACGCATGGATAAACGAGAAGATTGGATCGACATGACGACTATCATGTCGTAAGTTTTTTTTTTTTTCTACTTATTATTATTTTTCACAATGTAATATATTTTTTTTTTATTATTATTATCCTCATGTACCAATAACATAGGAATTTCTGATCCGCCTCGTTTCTAATTAAATGCCCCAATGATCAGACGAAGCTCAAAACTTCACAAAACACGATAAAAAAAAAAAAGATTAGTATATAATCAAGTATCTTATACGGATAGAAAAAAGATAACTAAATACTTGAGTTTTTATTGTTTATGATGTGTATAACTCGTTAATTCTTATCGAATTCATGAACCGATATCCATGGTATAATGCTGTCGTTGGTGATACATGAAATCGTATTTTTTGTTTTTATGATTGATGAATTGGATAGATATGAAATGATTTATTAGGAAGAATCTATTGATATCAAATTGAGATTTCTGAAAGTATTCTAAATTTTATTGAAACTTTTTTTTTTACTGGGATTATAATTTTATTTCAATATTTTCGGTTTAGTTGAGCTGTGAAAATATAATTATTTCATGTTCTATGAATGTAATGTGTTAATTAAACGTCTGGAATTTAGGCAAATATTTCCATTATTTTTATTTAAAAAAATTTTTATTATTGAATATTTATTATATATAAAAAATTTCTTATTATTGAATATTTATTATATATAAAAAAAATTCTTATTATTGAATATTTATTACATATAAAAAATAAGTTTTTTAATGAGTAATATGTCAACGATTTTTCATAAAATTAATCATCTCTCAATTTTTTTTATACTTAATAAGTTTAACAAATTTGAGAGTTTAAATAATAAACAATTTTTATAACTATTTTTTATTGAAGAAGTGATAACTAAACATCAACAAATTATAATACTTTAAATTATCCCCCACCCACAAAAAAATTTATTGATTACTTTTATTTCCAAATTAAATAGTTGGCAACTAAAAATAAACAAAATTTTTCTTATTTTCTTTTAAATTATTTAGTAATTTTAGGGTTATTTAAATCAGTAATCTTTTACGTTAATTTTTTTCAGTGTAGAAATTATAAAAAATGTGGATTACACATGATAATTTTTTTACCATTAGTTTGATTATAAATAATTGTTATTAGTTTGATTTTGCGACTCCTCTCATCATTATTTAATTTATCAACAATACCAAAATTATTTTATTGGCTTGCAAAATATATCAAAAATTGAAATAATTTTTATCGATTGATGATAAAAATTACTTTTTACCAATTAATTCGTTATTATATGATTTATCTATATTCGAAATATTTGTTGCCCTTACTCATAGCATTATTTACCGAAAGTTACGTCTCGAAAAATAATTATTAAAAATTAAAAACTAAGAACTTAGGAATAGGATCCACCAATTCAATATAGGCCTGAAGGGCATTTGCTCCTCCCTTGGGGTCACGTTCTTGGAGCTTCCCGCATTTACCGATAGGTGGCTTCGTTCGGATGGGATCCATCTAAATAAGAGGGGGAACTGGGAGGTTTACAATAGTCTTAGGTCAGGTTTTTTACTCCCAGACCACGTAGTCGGGTATGCGGGTTAGTTAATGATAATCACAACAGTACTGACGGGGAATTACCCACCTCTGACTTGGATGGCTTCTCGATTGACACTAAATCACCGGGCAAATTAAAATGTGTGTTAATAAATGCCAGGAGCTCAGGTAATAAGAAAGATTTTTTAGAAACTATGATAGTCGTGGAGGGCTTGGATCTTATAGCCATTACAGAATCTTGGGCAGACGATGGGGATGAATCTTTCTTACACATCTCAGGATACGATACTTTTTTGAGAAATAGATCTGATAGGAAAGGGGGTGGAGTCTTGATATACGTGAAATCATGTTTGAAGGCTAGAGAGTGTAACGTGCAGAGAAGTGATATTGAAACCATATGGGTTGAACTTGAGAACAAAAGACGTCATAAATTTATTGTTGGGGTTTGTTACAATCCACCGAATAGGGATCAAAGCTACATTGCCAAAATGCATGATGAAATTTCCTACAAGTGTAAGCGAAAGAGGGTTCTCATACTAGGGGATTTCAATTACCCAGGTATTGATTGGGTGAACCTTTCATCTAGAGATCAGTATGAAAGAGACTTTCTTAAGTTGGTGCTCGAAAATGTTTTGTATCAGCATGTATCAGAAGCCACTAGGGGTACTGCTATTTTGGATTTAGTTCTTACTAGTTCTGAGGATCTTGTTGAACATGTTTCGGTAGGGATAGAGTTTTCTTCCAGTGATCATCGTATCGTCAGATTTCACTGTAACTTTTCCTCGGGTAAGGTGGATAACAAAAGACTGGTTCCTTGTTTTCGAAGAACCAACTTTGATGTTTTGAGAGGAAGTTTTCAAAGACTGGTTGGAATCAGTAGGGGTGGTTAGTCAATGGGAAGAATTTAGTGTGAAGCTGTCCTCTGTTTTGCACGACGTCATACCCTTTGTTCGAAAAAAGCGTATTTGTACATCGCACCCTCTATGGTTCACGGATAGCGTGCGTAACCTTTATCTTGAAAAGAAAAGAGCATTCAGAGAGTATAATAGTGGACGAGGTGACCTATCATTGTTTAATAATAAAATAAGACTGTTGAAGAAAGCGATAAGGGATAGTAAAAAGGAAGTTGAATCTAGGTTGGCAGATAACATTGGCTTTGACCCAAAATCATTTTTTCGATACGTCAATAATGGATGTAAGGGGACAGTCGGCCCCCTCTCGATAGGAGGCTCTAGGGTAGAGAGCAATGTAGGCATGTGTAGTGCTTTCAATGACTTTTTCGCGTCGGTTTTTAATGGAGATAATGATATTCGATATACGGGTGTTGCATGGGGTAATAAAACCCTCAACGATGTTCAAGTAGAAAACGTGGAGGTCCTAAATCTTCTAAGAAATGTATGTGCAAGCAAAGCACCAGGACCAGATGATATCTATCCCAGGGTCCTCAGGGAATGTGCTAATGAATTGTTGGGGCCAGTCGCACAGATATACACGAGTAGTGTTGCTGAGGGTATCGTCCCAAGAGATTGGAAACTTGCTAACGTTGTTCCGATATTTAAGCAGGGTAGTAGAGAAGCGGTGTCAAATTATCGTCCTGTGAGTTTGACGAGCTCCCTCTCGAATTTTGGAAATTATCATCAAAAGGCAGTTTGTGAAGTGGATAAACGAGAATAATGTATTGTTGGATAATCAGCATTGGTTCAGGAAAGGGAAGTCATACGTAACTAACCTCCTTTGCTTCTATGATCACGTGACTAAGGCTTTGGGTAAGAGCAAAAATGTCGACGTTGTTTACCTTGATTTCCAGAAGGCATTCGATCGGGTCCAACATGGCAAACTCTTGAAGCGTTTACACGAGATTGGAATAGGGGGCAACTTGCTGAATTGGATAGAATCGTGGTTAAGAGATAGGTCGCAACGAGTTATGTTGAACGGGAAATTCTCTGGTTGGACAGACGTCACAAGTGTGGTTCCTCAGGGAAGTGTCCTTGGCCCCATACTTCTTTCACTTTTTATCGATAAACTCGATCAGGGTATCAATGGGATAACTAGCAAATTCGCAGATGATGTGAAGCTAATGGGGGTAATCGAGAATGAAAGCGATAGGGAGTTGCTCCAGACCAACTTAAACAGGATTGCAGCATGGGCAATATAATGGAGCATGACATTTAGCGTTGATAAGTGCATGGTCGCTCATTTTGGTTCGAACAACCCACGGTTCTCTTACGAGTTGAATGGTGTCACTATCCCGGATGCAACTAGGGTCACCGACTTGGGAATTCTCATTGACGAGGGACTTAGGTTTTCTGAACATTGTTCAGCGGTGGTCAAATAAGCGAATAGAATGCTTGGTCTCATTTTCAAAAAGGTCCTTTCGCGTTCTCCTAAAGTCATTCTTTCGCTTTTTCGAGGCTTAGTTCGTCCTGGACTGGAGTATGCTGTAAGGTTTTGGAGACTATACCTACAGAGGGACATAGACTTGGTTAAAGGGGTGCAGAGAAGAGCTACGCGTGTCCTTATTGGCACACAGGGCTTGAGTTATGAAGAGAGACTTCATTTTTTGAATATGTTTACATTGGATGAACGCAGGTGTCGAGGAGATATGATCGAAGTGTTCACAATTTTCAATTTTTTTCTTTTTTTTGCGATTTTCATCAATATTTTTTAAATTCAAATAAGTGAAATTCAAGTATATACAGTTTGTGGAAAAATCAATCTTTCACCGATGGAACTTTTTTTACGCGCATTCCTACAGTTTTATGATTTCAATAATCAAAAATTCATAAACACTATTAAAAAAATTTCTATACACACATATTTTTTTTCGCAGCTATTACTATTTTTTCGTGTTTGGAGGAAAAACAAATTATAGAACAAAAAAAAACGCAAATTTGAAGTTCAAAATATCACCTCATATTATATCATGAAATCAAAAATAAACAGTGGGAAGATGTTAAAATAATAGCAACAGCGGTCGAGAATAAAATTTAATTGGGGAAAAAAATATATATATATATTCCGAATTTATCGGAAGTAGAATTGTGAAACTCGTCCATAGTCAACTCAGATAAATTTAGTGAAAGGCTAATGAACCGACCACACGTATTATTTTAAGAAATGTTCAGAATTAGAATTCATATCTATAAATTTTATCTATAGCGCGAGGTATTTTTATGCTTAAAATTTCCTGTTTCGATAGCCATCGAACTTTTCAGTTTGATTCATCGAGTGTAATCAGAATAGGTTTTCGAAGGGAAATGCTTTGAAAGGCATGATGTAGTACTTCCTTTAAAAAAAGAACAAGAAATATATTTTTTAGGAACTTTAAATATTCAAATTTTAAAAACTAAAGTAACAACTCTATACTTTTGAAATTTTCTTCAAATCTTTCAATAATTCAAAAAAGAAACATTATTTATTTCGATTGAATTATTGCGTTTTAAATTCTCTGATTTTATTAGCTATCATATTAACTAGGGCTAGAAATTTTATGACCTAAACACCGAGAGAGACAGAATATGCTCCATAAAAAATGTATTTATGCTCTAAAAGAAATAAAAATGTGCCTTAAAATACTAAAATTATGTTTTTATAAATAGGTTGACCATATTTCCTCGAGAACAACATGGGGAATTATAGAAAATCACCAATCATTGTCAAAAATGATGCCGAAGGTACGGAAATAAAATTTCCGATAGTTGATAATATCGCCAAAAAGTTGCTAGTCATTGTGAAAAACGATGTCTAACTTTTGAACTCTGAAATTATCTTCAATCTTTCGGTAATTTAAAAAAAATAAATAAATAAATAAACAATAAAAAAATCATCATTTGTTTGGATTGAATTATTTCGCGTTAATTTTCTCTCTGATTGCGAGTGCAATTGCCAAATATTGCTGAAATCGTCTATTGCGGGAAATGATCTTGGGAAGAAATCCCTCTGTTGTTATGTTGAAGTATGCAAAATATGATAATATACCTTAAACCCTGAAAATCATGAAAAAATCCGAACCCTAATAATAATAATAAAAATTTCGGCTACTGAAAGGACTTCTATATTCTATGGGGCCGTTCAAGTATTACGTAAGCAAATTTTTAGCCATTTTTGAGCCACCTCCCCCCACCCCCGTCAGCAAAATTTGCCATCAGCTCTGCCCCTCTGAATCTGAACTCATATTTTCTAAAGGGTGGTTGATGACGTAAGCATTATCCAAACCCCCCCCCCTCCCCCCTTGTCATAAAAAGTCAGCAAATCGGAAACCCCCTCCCCCCCCCCATCGATGATGACGTAATACTTGAACGACCCCTATAAGTCTATGTAGATATTTTTTTATTAAGTTGACCATGCAACAACCTTATCCATAATCAATTCATCTTCTTAATTTATGTACGATCTTACATTATTAATTTTTTTATTCCAACGATACATATATACCTTATGAAACTTGTTCTCAGCTTCTTTAATAATAATTTTGTTCGTATGATTGTTTGATTTTTTGTTTCTTTTTTAATCAGTTTCTGTTTAAAAAACTCTGTGAGGCTTTTTGAGTAGATGTCATAATCATCATCACTTTGAGGGACAAGCATAGGATGAGTCCCATAGAAATCAATGTTAAAATTGCCGATTTTACCGTAGAAATGCGGAAATTTGGTGGGGTTTTCCGCCACATGAATGATTTTAAAAATTTAATTGAATTCATCTTCAAAATATTGAGCTCGTTAGAGATACGGACCCCAGAAAATTAAGTATGAAATAATTAGCCGGACCTACTTTTGAGATGGATATTTATGCAATAGCATTGATTTCGACTTCTTATTTATCTTTTCAAGTACGAAAATGAAAATTAATGTCTCCATATTTTGTTATAATATACAACTGCATCAATACATATAGTTTAGGATGTTTTGAAATTAATTATGTACCCATAAATTACATTGAAAAAATTCCGCAGCTTTATTCACGCATTTTTTGGAGCAAAAACAGGCAGATCAATAACTTGACCTTAAATAAAATTTTCGAAATACCTGGATCCCATCAAAAAGAAAAAAAAAAAGAATTCATTTTTACGTTTCTTTAATTTAGATTTGTTTCTTTCATGAGTCGAGCAGGCAGTCGCCATATTCGTTACCTTGTATGTCCCTCAAGAAAGTGGGAAATATCACGTGATCAAAAAAGCCTCATTACATATAACTTTATTATTCCAAATTTCTCACGAATAAGTCACGAATGTTTAAACATGAATTACGAAATTCATTATTGCTGTGATTTCATTTTTAATTTGTTTTATAAAATGCATAGTTCCTTCATGAGATTATAAAATAATATTTGTTCTTATGAGAATCGGAGAGAGTTGCATTGTCAATTAATTTTTAATTTTGAAGAAGCTATTTAATTTTTGAATTCAGAATTTGCAGTATTTAGAAATTCAAATCTATTTAAATTTGCAAAATTGATTTCAATTCAATGATTCAGGAAACTTCACAAATGAGCTGTTAACCGTACACCTTGCATTTTATAGGACTTTGATTTGAATATTTACAGTGATTAACTTTCGTGTAGCTCTCTCTATCCACACAAAATTGAAGTATTTTTTCTTCCGTACCAAAAATTTCCCACTTCGTGAGAATAACTTTTTTTTTGCAAATTTCATCCAAGTATACCGATTCCTTCAAATTTCACGAATTTCCAAAGTGTTTACGAATTTATGGGATATCCTGCCTTCAAATTGATAAGTGGTAATTCAAAGCAAGTAGGAGGCCTTCTATCAAAGTATCATACTGTCCGGGGAAACTCACAATGCTGCAAAGACAGGTCTGTCTTTGATCATCGCCCGTGAGCATGGCGTAATTAACACAAGCACCAAATCAGATATAGCCCGGAAGCCCTCAGGTTCATGAGAGTTTCCATGATAATGGTATCCATCAGATTTTCAGGGACAAATATGTTAATTGGTAGGTGGTACTTCAAATCTGGTAGGAGGCCTCAAAGTATCACTTCACTCGGGAATTTTTGTTGCTGTAAAAACAGCCATGTGAACCTGTTCGTCTTAACGCAAGGATACAACCGGTCCCTTGGATCACGAGGGACTTCCGCGTGAAATTTAAATGCGATTAACAGCCATTTCTGCCAGATTGCCATGTGGTCAAAAATTCTCCTTCGCATGTTGGGGTAGGTCGTTCCATTTTCTCTAAGCACCTTGTAGTGATGATCTCCAGTCCTAGACAGATTATTTTACTAATTTTTGCGGTACCAATATTCTTAACATACAATGAGACCCCGATACAACGAACACCGATTTAACGAATTTTCGAAAAGCCTGTGACAATATCTGTGTTAATGTCGACCTGATATAACGATATCCCTTCGATTACCAAATAAAAATGTCGGTCTCTTTTCTAACTCGTTAAATCGGGGTTCGACTGTTTCTCGAACGGATTGCGTTATTGGTTCTCGTCTTGCAATATTCCGGAGAATACTGGAATTAATGTGTCTTCAACAGATAATATGTACGTTCGTTGTCAAGTCAATGACTAAGTTGCAAGATTCTTTTCCAATGAATATATACGCGGAGATAGAAACAACTTTGAAAGTTGTGTGAGTGTGTCTCTATCTTCTTAGGAACATTATGGAATCAATACACAAAACTGAAGGCGAAAGTTCGTCGTCGAAACTCGCTTTTCGTCAAAGCTGAGTGAGTTTTCGTGGGAATGACGGGCCACAAATGAGGAGTTGCTTCCATCATCATGGATCGTGTAGGAATACCGAAAGGTAAAAGGGATGGATGGTGTAGAGAGAGAGAAAACAGGAAAATTTCGTTCCGGAACTATGGCCGAGAAAATGTTTCCTTCCAAGAGTTTTCCCTCAGAAGAACTTTTACTTTCGATGAGTACAAATTAGATGCCTATAGGGAGGAAGCCTATATCCATCAGAAAACTTTATGCTTTTACCTTGTGTCTTCGATATAGATAATGCCCATTAGTCGGCGTCCCGTTTTTAATTGGACGAGAAGGAAAGCCATCGTTCCCTTCAGTAACGGAGTCCCCGTAGTATAACGTGCAATTACTCAAACAAGCAAGTTTGTGCACACATGCTGCTACAACTTGCTTCTCTTGTAGCTTCGTTTTCTTGTCGCAGTGTAATGTTACTTCGTGTTTTCGACAAGAATCTGCTGAAACATGATGACATGTGTGTGGATAGGATTTTTCCTTTCAGGTATTGCCAGAATATATATATCGATACATATGAGAAGACTAGGATCAATGTCTTGTTTTAGATTCTATTGAGAATTCAATCGATTCGAATATATTCTATTGGAATTCTCCCATTGTTTGTAAAAATATTTCTTCTTATGTTGCTAGTTAATAAATAACTAAATTCATGTTACTTATGTTTCAAGACTTGCAATTTAATTGAATAAATTTAAAAAATTACAAACATTAGTCTTCGAAAAAATTCCTACGAAAAATGAAAACGTGATTTAAATACACTGAAAGACCACAAAAGCTAAGACGCATGTTTACCGCATTTTCTTGCGTACAATCCTGATATAAAAATTTCATTCATCAATTATGATATACTAGCTGTTATCCGCGACTTCGCTCGCGTGGATTTGGTAATCTGAAAATTCCTCGGTGATTATTCCTTCCCATAACATTTGAATCTCTCATGAACCCTTGGGTGTTGCATTTCCAGAAATCCCGTCTTGGTGAGTCTTTATATTATAAAATACAATACTGACCGAATTTCATATTTGTAGCTTCCAGCAGTTCGGGGCTCAGCAATGAATTTTGAAAAATCCCTCGATAGTGAGTTTTGACATTACAAAATAAAACTACTGACCAAATTTCATAAATATAGGTAGAGCCGTTCGGCTCGATGATGATGAATCTGTCAGGACATGTTATTATATATATGTATATAGATTGAGAAACGAAAGGGGTTGTTAATCAAGTTTTTGTAGATACAATATCATTTTTCTACCCACATATAAACACTACCTATAAATGCGTTAGATAAATAAATATGTATATTAATTTTACATTTTTGTTGAATATACACTAGAATCTCGACTATGCGGCTCGCGAATATTCCGGCCAAGTCTCTTGGCGCCGTGACGTCACCAAATCATTGGAGCTGTTGCTAAATTTCGCTAAGTTTGTTGCCAATTCTGCGATACTTAAAGAGAAATGCTTTAATTTTCATTTTTACATTAGATAATGAATAATTACAAGTGAAAATGGCATGGTTAATGATGAATAAGGACTATTTGCATAATTTTTTCTTAATAATATTTATATTCTTCGACTCTTCCTTTTTCTGTAATAAATTTTTAAAACGTACAGTACAATACATAACAGACATTTACATTACGTATGCATTTATGTAACATGTACATTGCATTTATGTATAAAGTACTGACCAAGAGGTCACAAAATATGAATAGGAGCGGTTTCTTGGTATTAAAATGGTGTTTTTGATAGTATGGTGGGAACAAGAATTGAGCACTTATAGAACTCCGGCCTATCCGGCTTTTCTTTCATCCGGCCTGCCCTTCCGCCACATTTGGCCGGATAATCCGGATTCTACTGTATTTCTATTCTAGTCTCTCATGGGCAAAAAAAGAGATAATACGCTGCGGTGTATAGTCCACACTAAAACGCTGTCTTTTTGCCGTAAAATTCTAGTGCTGTACTCCGAAAAATATGATAATACTGTATGTGCCTACTTTAGTTATATCGCGAAAGATTACAAACATGTTTTTGACTGTTGTTTGACAACATTCTAAAATTCGTTCGATTGGTGCATGTTGTCTTAACAATGGGAGTCAACAGTGCTGCCACTACCTCCTATATACACTACCTGTATATAGGAGGTAGTGGTGCTGCACACCTGCATGAAAGAAGACGTCTTCTCAACAGAGCTTCAGAACCGCGAATTACTGCTGTTATATCTTAGTGATTTTATGTTCTTGATTTTTTTGAGAGGTAAGCCTGAGCGATTTATTACAAGTGAAGCGTCAGCTTTGACTAATTAATGAGGAGATATTGATATATTTGAATGGAGAACAAGAGGAAAGAGATGGAATCTACATCGGAGCTGGACGTTAAGAACCCCGTCGCCGTGAGGGTAAGGTTTCATTGATTAGCAATTTTCGAGATTCAGTGTTAATGAATTTTCATATTTTCCGTAATACGGGACCAGCAGAAAAACACTAATCTAATCAAAATGTTTATTAACTATAATCATCACTCATTTGGGCCTCTATAATGGTAACTTGATTCGTTTGATCAAATTACATAATTACCATGAGATTAAAATAAGCACGAGATAGTCAATTAGCAAAAAAAAAATTAATATTGAATGGCGCGTAAATGTGCGGGAAAGCCAATGGAAAATATATCCTGATCATTAACTGTCCGGAATTATTTTAATTGTTATGAAGAAAAATAATTTTTTTAAACTTTGAAACTCTCATGTTTCAAAAAATTTAATACTAATAATAATATTACTTATTAATTATTTAATAAGAAGTAATATATTGTGATAGCCAGATTGTGAATCACAAAAGTTTTTCTTTTATTCCATAAGAGGTCGTCCCGTTCACCGCAAACGCATCACACATTACTGAACTTGTAAATAAAAAAACAAGTGGTAAATAATAACACACACACTCATATCCACGCATAAAACGTGTATACAGATCGTTTCTCACGAATATTTCATTATTTTGTCTGAGATATGCATAAAATATTTTCTTATTGAGACATCACGGGTTTCATTCATATTATAGGACAAAGTCGGGGAAATGTTGTTGGACGAGCTCGTCAGCGGGAATCATCATTCTTAGGGCAAGTATCTTATATTTCACACCAGTTTGTTTTTAGAAATTGGTTATAATTTTTATTCTGGTATCATCATTGCGACATCTTGCAATACTGAGTAATTGATTATAAACCGCTTAAACACACGCCCCTCTTGATAGCCGGCTAAACTCGTATAAAAATCGATGGAAAATGGCAGTACTACGCAGTAACAAACGAATACGCACATTCCATCATGCACCAATTCGTTAGAAATTCCGCAAAGGACGAAGTGCATGTATGGTTTAGTAGTAGTAGTATATTCAAGAATCTTGCATTTTAGTGCTCCCTCCTGAAACCACAATACTGCTTCAGATTTTCTTTCCACGTGTTCAAGTGTCTATCCTGTAGTGAGATACTGTTATTTCATTATCATAACGGACAGAGGGTTAAAATAATTATCTTTGTGTACACCACTGTCTGTATATATAGTATAGTTATTTTAAGCTTTCTTGTTTTTTTTTTTCTTTCTTAACCTCGTTTGAGATCCCAAGTCCAGAAGTTACCTGCCCAACCACTTCCACCGGTTTTTCCCGACGTCTCTTTCGGTGGCTGTTTTGGTTTAGTACAGGTAAGTGCACCACTGAGTTAAGTAAAGGTAAGTATCCTCATTGTTTCTAAATATAGCTTGAATTAAACTTGAAAGAAAACTTAAAAAAATTAATAAATTTTAAACTAAGGGGTCATTTCCTAAGCATAACTAATAGTCACAGCTCAGGTCACCGAAATCGTTAGCTGCACCTGAAATCAGTGGCGCAACAAATAAGATTCATTGCCGGAATGTGAGTGAATTTCTACCACACATCTCAGAAAATCCTACGACTCTAACGGCGTATTCACCGAAGACTATAACTCGCAAGTTATAGGATTAGAGATCGACATGTTTTTGTTAAAATCCCGAATTTAACCAATCCGTTTCGATCTCTGATCCTTTAACCTGCGACTGCAGTTAAACACTTTTCGGTGAATAGCGCCGAAAGTTTAGAGCCCCTGATTGAAATGGTCGTCACACTAGATGGACTTACCACCAACTTGAAACTATTGAAATCGTCGTATACTCTCGATCTTGCTCGGAATAAGTAATCCAGCCCAACCTTAGCTGAAATTATGGATTTTACTCAAGCGATAGGCATACTTGAAGACATCACGGCCTTAGACACAGCAATAGACAAGCTCCCTAAAAAAGCATCACATCGGGAACAAAAAAAAAAATAGCACCATTTACATACACCTTCGATCGCTCCATTACTACATCTACCTTAGGCCTAATGTCGGACGCGAAAGATATATATATATATAAGAACCTCTCTCTTCCCCATTAGAACGTCCCATCAGTTGATGATGATGATGATGTTAAAAATTGCTGTAAAAAGAAAAAAAAATAATAATAAAAACGGAATCGCAAAATGTGCTGCAAGGATGAAGAAAACGATATCAAACGAGCGAGAGATGTTACTTTTAAAATGACTATCACGATCTCTCTCTCTCTCTCTCTCTCTCTCTCTCCGACGAGGGTTATTATGCAAGCACATGCACATTTAAAAGCCATTTAGATAGATTGAAAGTCCGTGACAATTTTATTCGCGTTGTTTTGGGTTGGAGAGCGAGTGGAAAAACGCAAATCCTAGGGTGCTTATTACGAAACATTTCAGTGCCGAAGAGAACCATCCAAAAACCCTGTGTTTTCGGGTTATATCTTAGGCAAGATAGAAGGAGAAGGAGGAGAATTTTAACGCCTTTCAATTCCTATTTGCGACTCTTTAAACAAAGTGAGTCGTCTCAGTAGGAGGGAGAATCGCCAGCCTCAGTTATTCAGCCGTTAAATCGGTGCATCAGCTGCGAAAGCACGTATGGGTATTTTTGTAACCCGCGTGTTATACAGTCAATGTTTTAACGACACCTAGGAATTTATATCTCTATGTATATTATCATTTCCCGGCTCGTTTCAAGACGTGAGACAAGCACTGTGGGGATTATGTCAATGCGTGTGTTTGTACATATATTCGGCTTTTAATGTTGCAAAAGCGTGAATAGCCATTTCCTGTCGCCATTTATAACACGTGGAAATGGAGGAAATTGAAAATTTGTTTTTTATTTTTTTTCTAAGCCGTTCTGCTTTTCATTATATGTATGAGAGTGGATTGATGTCTATAGGAAATGAGTCGTTTCTGTAAACATGGCGTGATCCCATCCATCGTCCCAGAGTGAATTAAACCGTGAAAATGTGTTGGGCATTTGTTACATGGTACTGAGAATTCTTAATATATATCGTTCGGGAGTGAAGAGATTGCGTTTCTTTTTTTTAATTACCCTATTTGTATTAAGTGGTTTTTAATTTAGTATTTATGGTTTATACGATGTTGGTAGAGAAATAATAATGAATATTTACATAATTTATAATGCTTAATGATGTTTGAAATTATCATTTATTTTATAAACGAACATGAAAATAAGATCGAATATTCCATATTCTTAGTTCCGGAATGTCACAAGCCCTTTAGCTGAAGTTTGAAGGAATTGTCGATGTGAGATGTGCTTCCTAAAGACACGAATGGCAGAAGTTGAAGCGAAGAGAACCCTCCTTGTTCTTTAAAATGGAATCGCCGAAATATCGGGACACCTGCCTTTGAGGGACAAAGGAGGACAGAAGAGAGACCTTGGACGATCAGTGGGTCTCGGGAGCTGCCTATGTGCAGACGTGAATGGGAGGCGTGTAGTTTGTAAAATGATGGAGACCATATGCGTTATTGAGTGATCAAATAAAGATCATGCAAAGTGGCAGATACGTGTGATGTTGATTATGTGAAAGTTTTATTATTGTGAAAAAAAAAGGAATTGAAGTTCACCCACCAATAAAGGTGAACCCAACAGTGGTGGCAGCGGTGCCTTTCGGAAGAAACTGGTGATGTGTATGTGATGAGCCCGATACATCGGTAGCGAGTGAGAGAAACAAACGTATACATCGAGGCGACGCCAGCAAGAAGAGAACCCAAACAACGAAAAGGAAACGATAGTCTCCTGGTACAAACGACAAGTTCGGTGGCGTGAGTAATTTTTTTTTTTTCTCTTTCTCTCTCTCGGCGGTAAATATATGGAGTTCAGACAGTTTTGGTTTGAAGATTTTATTTTTTTGTGTTTGTTGCCAGTGTAACCGCAAATTGTGATCAGTGTGTTTCTTGTATTTTTACTGTCTTTTTGTTTGGTTTTTTTTTCCCTTGCCTTTCGAAAAAAAAAAGAAGAAAAATGCATGGGTGAGATCATTCGTTGTATGAAACTTTTTAATTTTTCAACAAATTCGGTAGATAGTAGGAATCCGATAGTGTTTTTGAATTTCGGTTCATTGAGTGACAGGAAAATGACTTTTCTGATGAAATACCGCAAAGAGGAACTGAAGATACTGGCCATTGAGCTTGGTGAGGCAGTGGCACCTGATATCAAGGTAATGGAATTGAAAGATATCATTTTGGGTAATAAGGCATACGATGAGGAAATAGTTAGAGAACTATTAATTACTATAAGGCGCGAAAGAGTAGAGAAGGAGGAGATTCAGAGAGAGATTTATCAAAGAGAAAGAGAACTCCAATTTCGATTAGAAAGCGAGGAGCGTTTAGCCCTAGAAAAAATGCGTATTGGCATGGAAAATCAAAGTGGCTCAAACGAGTCTGGAAGTAAGGTTAAGACTTTAGATGATTTCGTGAAGGTAGTAAAGATGTTGACAGTCAAAGTCCCGTCTGAACCTGAGGGTTGGAGCTATTTTTTCACCAGTCTTGAGAAAGCTTTCGAGTATGAAAATGTACCTGAGGCGGCAAGGGCAAAAATTTTGATTTGCATGCTGGGGGAGAGAGCTGCTAATCTATTGACATGTTTGAGCAGTGACAAATATGATGATTATAAGGAGTTGAAATTAATTGTGTTGAGGGAGTATCAGCCCTCCCCGCAGACGTGTCTCGAAAACTTCCAAAAAGCGAGTCGGAACGAGGAAGAGACGTTCATGCAGTTTGCCACAAGGCTTACGTCGCAATGGGAACAATATATCAGGATGAGAGGAGCCACGGATTTCGAAAGTGTGAACTCATTGGTTGTAGCCGATAAGTTATTCCAGACACTGGACCGGGAGACAGCGTACCACATTGGAATCCGACAAAACGGGGAGTGGTTTAAACCTAGGGACCTTGGGAGAGAATGTGATATTTTTTTCGCATCGAGGGGAAGAGAAATGGCTTCGAGTCCGAGGGAAAAACGTCGAGGCAGTTGGAGTGACAGAGTTCACGGGCAGTTTCACGATAGACGGACAGAGAACAAACTCTTCGATGGGAGCAGTAAAGGAGCACAATACAGGGAGAGTTGGAGAAAACCCACTTGTTTTGAATGTAATTCAAAATTTCATTTCAGACGTAACTGTCCCATTCTGGAGAAGCGAAAATTTACTGAATTTGAAGGTGAAAAAAAAGCTAGCATAAACCATACCCGAACTTTGGGAGAAGAGACAGACGAACACGAAAGGGTGGTGGTGGCAAAAGTCCGATCTTTTGGGGAAACAACTTCGGGAAAGTCTGTTCGAGAACACCTTAGCAAATTAGAAAGAATTCCAATAAGTGTAAACGGGAAACTAGTTTATGCTCTCGTAGATTCTGGTAGTGAGATTACCGTAGTAAGACAGGATGTACTTCCTGAAATCCAAACAGAAGGGAGGCCGACTATTTTTATAAAAGGTATTTTCGGACCTGCGGTAAAATGCCCACTTTTAAGCATTCCTTTAGGAATGGCGGTTGGGGATAGATCAAACGTGATACACCAGGAGGTATTGTGTGCGATAGCAAAGAATTTGGTGGAAGACGTTTTGTTGCCACCAGACGTAAGAAATATGCTGTGTGTGGAAGAGGGGAATTCGCTCGACACTCGAAAAATAGAAATAGAGGAGATTAACCCCAAGGCAGGGATGATGGAACCCACGAAAATGTCCGAGAATGATCAAGAAGGCAAGAGTTAGAGTTTTCCGAGGAAATTGATAATGAAGGGATGGATCAAGAAAGAAGCAATTTAGATGAAAAGGATAAAATGCTGTCATCGACAGATCAGTTCCTTCGGGAACAAAATTTGTGTACGGATTTACGTGGAGCATGGGATAACGCGAAAATTGGGAAAGCAAACTACTTTGTTGCTGGGGAACTTTTATGGCATCGGGATAAGATTCTGGGGGAAACTGTGATGCAGCTAGTTCTGCCCAAGGGCAGAAGAGATGAAGTATTGAAACTAGCGCATTCCTCAGTATTTGCAGGACACATGGGAAAAAGAAAAACAATCGAAAGAATACGGTACTCTTTCTTCTGGGACACTCTGAAGAAGGATGCCGAAAGGTACTGTGAGCTGTGTGAAGAATGTCAATTGACTAAACGAGTATTAACGAGGGAAAGAGCCCCAATAACTCCCGTAACAAGACCAGAATTGCCTTTCCAGGTGGTCAATGTTGACATAATCGGTCCAATAACCCCTAGTAGTTCTAAGGGGCATAAATACATTTTATGTCTGGTCGATCAACATACCAGGTGGGCGGAGGCTTTGCCACTCACTGGCATCTCTGCAAAAAGCACTTGTGAGGCATTATTAAGCATCTTTGCTAGAACGGGCATACCTAATGTCATAGCATCAGACAATGGTACTAACTTCAATGCGGAGTTGACTAAAGAATTCGAGAGAAGAATTGGAGCGTGCCCGAGATTTTCAACTCCTGGATACCCCCAATCAAATGGATTGGTTGAAAGATTCAATCAAACGTTGAAAAGGATGTTGAACCACATTATACACGCCGAAGGTAGGAAATGGCATTTGCAACTGCCATATGCTTTGTGGGCGTATCGGGAAATTCCTAATAATACTACGGGAGTCGCACCATTTCAACTTCTATATGGCAGACCTCCACAAGGCCCATTATGCATTTTGAAAAATACATGGACAGGTAAATATGACGGGTTGCAATTGAACACGAAACCGATATCGTTGTACCTACATGATATGAAATGTCGGTTGGAAAGAGCAGCGGAACAAGCAAATCTTACAGCTCAAGTACAACAAGATAGAATGGCGAAATATTATAACCTGAGGTCTTCGGTTAGATCATTCAAACAGGGGGACAAAGTCATAGTGTTAATACCAGACTCTAACAGCAAAATCTACGCTAGGTGGCAAGGTCCGGGTTTTATCAAGGAACAAAAGGGCCAGCACTCATTTCTAATTGAGATGGGGGATGGCAGTGTAAAACATGTACATGAAAACAAAATCAGGAAATTCTCCTCATGTGTAAATTCGGCCAGTATTATTTTCGAAGGGGATGAAGATTTTGGAAGAGTGGAGACATGCCCCACCCAAACTTCAAAGGCCACTGATTTTTTTAAAGGGGTAAATGATCTTAATATAGATTCACTTAATAAACGGCAATCAGCTGATTTGAAAAATCTCATTTTTAAGCATAGGATCTTGTTCACGAGACCAGTTCAACCAGCTAAGGTTGGCGAACACACGATTGAATTGGTACCCAATGCCACACGGAAAAAACCTCATTGTTACAAAATACCAATGGCATATCGCGCAGAGGTCGATAAACAAATTCAGGAGTTGTTAGACTGGAATCTTATTGAGATTTCAGAGGCAGAAATTGTATACCCTGTAGTATGTGTTGCAAAGAAAGACTCCTCCATTCGTATGTGTATTGACTATCGAGCACTGAATTCAGTGACTAAGGTCCCCGTCTTTCCGATGAAAGACATTCAAGAACTAATGTACGTGGCAGGAGGGGCGTGTTGGCTTACCAGCTTAGATTTATTGAAAGGATATTGGCAAATCAAAATGGACGAAAACTGTCGACATCTTACGGCTTTCGCGACTCACAATGGCGTATACCAATGGAAGACCATGCCGTTCGGGTTGGTCGGGGCCAGTGGTACGTTTCAAAAACAAATGAATCGGGTTCTCAGGGAACATCATGAATATGCTCAGGCTTACATAGACGATATAATAATATTTTCTAATACCTGGGAGGAACACCTTATGCATATATCTGCAGTGCTGAGAGAACTAGATAACTACGGTTTTTCCATACGTATGCAAAAATGTAACTTCGCAGCGAAAGAGATAAAATACTTGGGACATAGAATCGGGAACGGAAGACATGGGCCAGACGAGGAAAAAGTGGTGGCTATCAAAAACCTGAAGGCACCTGTTGATAAAAAACAAGTGCGCTCGGTGTTGGGGTTAATGGGGTTTTATCGTTCATATATTCCAAACTACGCGGCCCTGTCAGCACCTTTGACTGACCTCACCAAGAAGGGATCTCCAAATAAAGTTTGTTGGGGAAAGATAGAGGAAGAATCTTTCCAGAAGTTAAAAGATGCATTATGCCGAGTAACTTATCTAGCTACACCACAGTTCAACAAAAATTTTCAGGTACATGCAGATGCATCATGCGTTGCGGTAGGAGGATGTCTCACACAGATGGATGCCGAGGGCCAGTACAAACCGATCGCTTTCGTGAGTCAAAAACTTAATGATACTCAGAGGAAATGGGCCACCATAGAAAAGGAAGCGTGGGCCATTCTTTTTGTTTTGAAGAAATTTGAAAAATGGGTAATCGGGACGAAAATCGAAATAATAACTGACCACAATCCACTGACTTATTTGCAAGATACAACACCCAAAAGCCCAAAATTGATGCGCTGGGCTCTGGCACTGCAAAGATGGAATTTTCAGATTGTACATAAAGCTGGTGCGTTAAATCAGGTACCAGATGCATTATCACGATTGTAGTATTTTTTTTTGTAATGTATGTGCGTATCTCGTATTCGGATATTAAATCTGAAGGATGTATTCTATATATATTTTTTTGATATTGCTATGTACATTTCGTACACGTGAGTTAATCATAGTATTGTACCCGGAACTTTCAAACAGACAGGAAACAGAATATATATATTTCATATATGTGAGTATTGTTGTGTATGTATGCAAATACATGGATATGTATATTTATGCATATATGGTCATCTCTACTGCAGAACGTATTTTGGCTTAAATTTTAATTCTTGTTTTTTTTTTAGTTTTTTTTTTGAACATGTATGTAAGTCTGAATTCCATGTGTGAATTTTTGTAAAGAGAGGGAAAGATTTATTAGAAACTCATGCTTATTGTGTTTTTAAGAGAAAACCAGCCTCTGCTAGGCAAGTTTCTCTCTTGGTGGGGGCGTGTGAGATGTGCTTCCTAAAGACACGAATGGCAGAAGTTGAAGCGAAGAGAACCCTCCTTGTTCTTTAAAATGGAATCGCCGAAATATCGGGACACCTGCCTTTGAGGGACAAAGGAGGACAGAAGAGAGACCTTGGACGATCAGTGGGTCTCGGGAGCTGCCTATGTGCAGACGTGAATGTGAGGCGTGTAGTTTGTAAAATGATGGAGACCATATGCGTTATTGAGTGATCAAATAAAGATCATGCAAAGTGGCAGATACGTGTGATGTTGATTATGTGAAAGTTTTATTATTGTGAAAAAAAAAGGAATTGAAGTTCACCCACCAATAAAGGTGAACCCAACAGTCGATTAATCCAATTGCTTATTTCAGGAAAAAACCCCTACACAAGCAAAAAAATTCGAAGTTAATACTGGTTTCTTGTAGTTAGTTGATTGAAGCTTCGTTTTGTGCGGAAAACACAATTAAAAACACGGTCCGTATATCCCCCATTTGGTATCTTTGAAATATACATTTAGTGTAGAAACCAGTTAAGAGCAGTTCAAGTATTGGGCAGCAATTTTTTGCCATTCTTGACCCCCCCCCCTTTTTCCCAGCTCTGCGCCCCCTATCTCCTAACGCATATTGGGGGATCACAGACGTATGCGGGGGGTGGGGTTATCAGAAGGGGGCTCGTGTTCGCTCTCCCCACAGACGGTCAAAAATTTATTTTTAATGCAAAAAATATTAAAAAAAAAAATCGGAATTTTTATACCGTCTCCTTGTCCCCTGAATTCTAATTAGGAAGTCGTTGCCCTGTATTTCCTTAGGCCAACAGGAAAAAATAATCAATTTTTCCAGATTCAATATTCGCTAAGATATGTGAATTCAAAAATCGCAGGAAAGTTATCAAAGCACAGCAAAAGTTAACGGACAATTCCCCTCCCCCTATTTATGTGTCGTTTCCCAGAATGCTATATCAGAAAATCTCTATATACCAATACTCTGCGGACCGAGAAAAAATATCGTTTTAAAGGGGTTATCGTTACATCCAGACACGTAAGTTTAGCATTCGCACCATAGGCATTTCCAAACAAGAGTTAATAAAATATCGTTGCAGAAGGATTTATATCGTTATATCACGTATCGTTGTAGAGGGATTCATCGTTATATCGCGTATCGTTGTAGACGGATTTATCATTATATCACGTATTATTGTAGAGGGATTTATCGTTACATCACATATCATTGTAGAGGGATTTATCGTTATATCACGTATCGTTGTAGCGAGGCTTAACTGTACATACAAAATTCAGAAAAGAAGCAACACGAGACTCTAGATCTTATATATATAAACTTCCACAGTGCTTATTATATAATTATTGAAGAATAATGTAACACGGCGTCGATATCCTCAATGTTTCATATTTTTGACATCTCTCTTTTTTCTCCTAACATTACATCTATCTTCTTGTATTTTTCAAGAACATTTTCTTTCTTCGTATACTTTCTTAATTTTTTTTTATTTATTTCTATTTTTTTTTTTTTTCAGAGGCGGGGTAGAAAAAGAAAGGTAAAAACAGGCTAAAGCCTCCTTCAATGACTTCTTCAAGGAACTTGACGCACCATTTGTTACATCTCAGGAGATGTAAGACGTTTTAGGTCCGACGTGCTTTCTCATGTCAGGTCTAATCTTGTTTATTGTTCAAAGAAGTGGCCGCAAACATCCTTTTCTCCAGGTCTTTCTTTTTTCATTTATTTTGACTTTTTTTTTTATGTCTCTTTCTCTCTCCCGTTATTCCAGGACGCGTTAGAAGAACTGTTAGTCGTGCGTCTGTCGTGAACTTCGTAGATATCAATCTACTTTCGCTCTACCTCTCTCGCTCTCTACTCTACTCTCCATTCCCACGCGAACTTACAGAACAAAATGAAGACAAGTGGAATAAAATAAAAATGAAAAACTTCCTCTGAAAATTTTTTTTTTTTAAATTTTTCCTTTGTTTCTTAGACGTGTATCTTAGGAATCGTAATTCGTTACCTGTAGATTTTGTGGTTTTTTTTTTTTTAATCTACGGGTGCATTTTATCTAATGACCGTAGAAATGTATAGGGTGTTTCAAAAAGTAATTATCCGATTTTAAAAAAAAATCATTGCTAGTCAGCTTTTAATCCGTTTTGCTCGAATAATGTATAGGTAGAAAGAGGGAAATCTCTCGAGTTTCACACGCAGTCGCCGACAGGTAGCGCTAACGCTCTTCCTTCGGCTGCCACATCAGTGTTTGTCAAGATGGCGACTCTGCACAATAGAAATCGTTTTGTGTTCTAAACTTCGCGAAGTGCGAGTCCGTAACAACTGTTTATCGGGCTTTTCGTCGACAATACCCTGGTGTTGAAGAACTTCCTACCGCTCAGAGCATTAGGTGATGGTATAAACCAGTGATTCCCAGCGTGTGCGTTAACGCCCCCCTGGGGGGGCGATGGAATGTTCCAGGGGGGCGGTAGAAGCTACGGGTTTAACATAGGATCCTATGGGTTAGATTGCGTTGTAGGACGATGGGAGAAAAAAATTTCTGTGGAAGGGGGCGATGGGACAAAAAAGGTTGGGAAACTATGGTTCCCAACTTTTTTTGTCCCATCGCCCCCTTCTAGAGAAACTTTTTTTATAAACCCGTAGCTTCTACCGCCCCCTGGAACATTCTATCGCCCCCAAGGGAACGTTAACGCCCATGGGAATCGCTGGTATAAACAATTTTGAGACACGGGTTGTCTGTGTAAAGGGAAATCCTTGACCGTCCCCGCATGTCAGACGAAAATATGGATCGCATCTGACAGTGTTCCGCACGTAGTCTACAGGAATCCACTCGCAGGGGATGCAAACATGCTCGCAAAAGTTTGGGACGAATTTGACTACCGTGTAGACGACATATGTCGTGCATCCCAATGTAGACATATTGGGCACCGTTAATTTGATTTGTAAAAAACTTTATGATTCGCCATGTAATATGAAATTAATCTTAAGTGTCTATGTGTTCAATATTTTTCGTAATATGCGCATTTCAAATCGGGTGATTCTTTTTGAAACAACCTTTATATTGAATGGTCTGGTAAAAGAAATCCATAATAAAATATATGGAATCCATATGAGTTACTTACCCCGACCCGGCGAATGTGATTCGCCATACTCGGTTTTTTTGATGATTTCGATGCTGTAGTCCCCTGATTTCCAACGTGGGGCCAATATGGTCTTCAAGGGTGGCTATTTGATTTTTTAGTGGGAGAAAACTGGATTTATGGAAATTCATATTCAATGAAAAAATTACTTCTCGGAATTAATAAAAAATTAATATTCAGTGGTGAAAACGATTTCTCAGAAATGAGGAAGAATCCATATTCGATAAAGCAGTAATTTAATAATAAAAATTCATATCAATGAAAAAATAGTGTGAGAATAAACACACAAAATTCTCCAATTATTTAGGGCTTCCTATTTGAGTCGAGGTCCTTGGGCTCATCTGTTAAGATGTTACTGCGTGAATAGAGAGAGATACCACAGCATCAACTCTATTCCGTATGTTCTTGAAAACTTTTTAGAAGTGACTCAGAATGTCCAACGCGATCAACTTCATGACCGAGATTGTTTGCTTCTTATTGAAAAGTACTTTCCTTTTCCTATCATATCGTACATAGTCCTGGCAAAATCTACCAGCAATAGTCTAGGCATAGTCTACCAGCAAAATTCGCCACCTATTGTTCACCTATTTAAAGGTTCTGCAAACACCCTAAAAGATTGTGTGCCACTGGCTGCTGTGCAGAAAGGCCATACATAAATAAATGATACCGACTCTGGAATATGTACTAAACACGATGCGTCGAGAGACAGTAACATTCCTTATCGTTTATATGCAGCTCTGTACATGCATTATAAAATTTATAGTTTTGTGTCGTACCTTGAAACATTGAACAAAACTTATTTAATCGATCAACAAAATACTTTGTTTTCGAAATTAGTATAAGCAATCTGTGTGAATGGAAGTGTACTGACCATTATATACCCCAGAGAGACGAAGCTTTTCCCTTAAAACGCGTGCACTAGCGTGACTTGCTAACGTCGCACGACACTTAAAGTCGAATTTTCAAAAATGACTTCAAAAATGACTTCACAAAAAAATAATAATAATAAAATTGACCTCTCGGATTTATATATAACAATGGATTGACAGAAAGTATTTTTTTTTAAATGTTGAATTCAGATTTTTGAAATTTATAAATACTTTTTAAACTTCAAAAATTCATAAAATTCTAACGAATGACCAGATAGCCATGTTCGATGTTCATTATACCGACACATATCGAATGAACATTTCTGCCCAATTTCTCAGAATTTTTGGGGAATAGTTATTTTTTCTTTTAGTCTTATACGGATGAGCTCAAAAACTACAATTTGAGAAAATCGCGTTCAAAATTTTTTTTTTCTAGTCTACGTTTACACTACAATTCATTATTTCTTTCTTTTATTACGAAAGAACAAATCAACCGATTGAAACGAAGTTTTTATCATTTTGTTTGCAATCGAACAAATTACAACACGGCCATTTATTAAATTGAATGGATTTTTCCATTAGGTAAAATAATTAATTAAGTTTAATATTATACATACGATTAATTAACAAAATCTAATTTTATCTATATTAACCCTAGAATACTACCTAAACATTTAAGAGACGTAGTTCGTATAGGCACCAGTAAGTATTGATTTTTTTAAGTACCATTCTAGGGTTAAGAATATAAAATAAATGTAATTAACCATTGTTAGCGAGAAATTCAAAAAAGTGGCGCCTACCACCTGTCGGTGAATGTGAGAAATACATGAGCATGCGCCTCACAGACCTAACCCGTACACTCAAGGTAACTCGTACACCATGTTTCTGAAACATTTCATAATTTAGGAGTTTATGTTCAAAAGGGAACGTTTCCATTTTTTTCCCGAAATGCACTTTTTAACAGATTACGAATCTTCGGTGTGAGTTGTGTCAGATTATGCAGCCGGGGATATTTTTGGAAGAAATTACAATGTAAAGTTTGATGCTTCTACCAAAGGGGAACGTATCCCTCTTTTTTCACACACTTCGGTATATTCAATCTCTCGATAACGAACACATATGGGGCAGAAAATTTTGCCCGCTAACGAGCAGTGTCCGTTAATGGTTATTAATATACATTGAGAGTCCCGTCTATGTGATTCAAAATTGTGCCCTTTAGTGGAGATGTCTGCTAACGGGGGTGTACATTGTGGGCGGTTCCACTGTAGAATTATCGTGTTTCTTATGTTAATGATCAAAGGGTACCTTTCCAGGCTCGTTGAAACCTTCCGAAATAAACATATGACGTAGACATTTTAAAGTTTTTAGACTTAATCAGCTAAAAATGTTAATCAAAAGGTAACATTACCACTAATTTCCTTCCAAAACTGAACATTTCCAATGCAGAAATGTGGATAACTCTCTTGAATGTTGATCAAGAAACATAGCCTAATATACCTAAATATTCTTCTACCATTCCCATATGCTACCAGTTAGGCAATTTTCTACTTTTGTGAAGCAAACCTATTCTGAAAGAATACGCTGCTTTTTTTTACATCTACGGTAAATTTAGCGAAAATGGAAATATTCCCTCCCGAAAATAAGCTTCCCAATTGGAATAATAGTTCTTAAGTTAATGAAATACTTCGCTGAACAAAACATTGAAACAGCTCGTATAGTAGTATTCAGGTACTGGTAATTGCTTCTACCTCCAGAGCTGGATAAGTTAGTGTTTTCCTTTTTTTTTCGAGCCTCACGGAGAAAGTCCCCCTGGACATGAAATTTTTGATACAGCTTTTGTAGAGCTTTTACGAAAACTCTCCTTTAAAAACGAATCTTTGTGTGCCCGAGAATTTCGTTCCCCCCCCCCCCCCCACTCTCTCCTCCCGATCAATTTCACCGACTCTCACAAATTGCATTTGTCATTTTCAACACAGTGGGAGCATTGTACCAACAATTCCGAAGCCCCGGGTTAACCAAAAAGCGGAAATCAATAAGTTCAAAGACAGTAAAAACAAAAAAAAAAAAGGTATAAAAATGAAATTACCACACGGGGAATAGACAGATAAAGCGGCTCTGTTTCTGTCCTCTCGAAGAAACAAAAAAAAAAAAAATGTCCGCTCACAATAACGCATGCTCTACATCTGCGCTCGGCTTTATAATATATATCTATTTTTTTTTCAAATAAGTCCTTTTTTTTGGGAAGATCAGCAGGAACCATAAAAATACACACACACGTCCATATATTTCTATTTAGAGCATGGCGTGTACGCAATTTTCCCCCCGTTGTCTTCGGTTTTTGTGAACTATTATGATGATGATCATTATCATAGCGCAGACTGCACGCTGAGCGCAGTTCCGCCTGCGCTGTTAGTTACTGGCATGAAATGAAGCCTGACTGCTGCTCGCATTTGCTTTTGCAATCAACTAGTGACTACTCTCGGGTAGTAATGTATGTATGTGGAATGGAAGAGAGAGAGAGAGAGAGAGAAAGAGACACAAGAGGAGTAGGGAATGGATGTCTTTGGTAGGAAATAAATGACAGTCGGGACTTGCGCATCTTCGTTGTTTAATTAGAATTAATTCAATGAGCCATGTGTTTTGCTGCAGACCTCGTGACGTAACCGGGGATGATCGCGTGTGGGAGGAGAAAAAAATGAAAATTTATTGATGGTGGTATCGTAGTGTGCGTGTAGAGAACCGATTGGACGCGTATGGCGTTTCATTCCAGATATACTACCGGTATACAGGGTGTCCTGTTAGTGCTGATTCGGCATTTATCTCATCAATCGTCTATCGTAGAGGTGCCATCCCAACTTTAAAAATGCTCAGAATATGTTCGAAAATTACCCTGTACCAGTTTTGTAACATACGGTGTGTAACAGGATAAAAAAAAGAAAATCTAAATTTTTAAACAGGTAATTTTTAAGAGATATTTGAATTCAAAAATCGGAGAAAGGTTTCAAAAAAAAAATAAATAAATAAAACCGCATAAAATGGGGGAAGAAATGAGGGGAAAACGTTTTCCGTTAGCTTATGCTTTTTTTTTCTTTTGAATTCAAAAATATTTCAGCGAATATTATTGCACTTAGAAATGTGGGAGTCTTAGGAGAAACAGGGCAACTACTTTCTTATTCGGCTTTTGAAAATGGGGTGCACATATAAAAAGTTTTTTATTTTTATTTTAATAACTATATAATATGATTACAACAAAATTAACAACCCTTGCAAGATGAATGACGTATCTGAGCTCTACACCTTATTTGGATAGTTTTTCCTAATTGGAAGTATGCCTCTAGGATCAACGGTTCGTCAGTAAAATTAGGTACGGGGAAAGAAGTAATCACCCTGTATATATATACCGTATACTCTGATGTAGTAATAATTGACAATAATTGTATGTATCCCTATTAAATTTGTGTCCACCAGTATGTGTGAATCCTGTAGGTTCCGTGATGGATTTCTTCTGTATTTTGCTTTTTCATGTTCTGTTATAATAATAATAAATGAAGTGTAATGAAAAAAAAATTTGTTCTGTAGTGTTTCTGGCCATGCTAACATAATGCTTGAATATCACTTTCCAGTGATTATTTTCTTGCTCATTTCGACATCACACAGACACGTGTTTTACGCTCAAGAACCGCGTTTCTTCTCTTTAAAAAGATCAGACACGTGTTTTCCCTCATTTACTTAATGCTGTGGTTCTGTTCTTGAAGTACAAGATCAGGTGAGAGAAATGGATCAAAATCTGCGGAAAAATCATCACTCAACTACTTTGAGATATCAACTTAAATACATATCGCCGATATCTTTCTGAATTTTTGCGATATTCAGTTGGATTTTTTGAATACAAGTAGCATTTTTAAATGTAAGTAGCCCTATATCGTCGCAACCAAATTTTGAATTATTTATCTTGCACATGTGTACTTGGAAATTATGTTCTTCAAAATCTCATATCTCACTGGAAATTAAATTGCGTTGTTAGAAATTTTAGTACGCGTTTTTACACGTGTATTTTCCCTTATGTTGTC
The DNA here is from genome assembly GCF_987345545.1 of Pholcus phalangioides. Lineage (NCBI taxonomy): Eukaryota > Metazoa > Arthropoda > Arachnida > Araneae > Pholcidae > Pholcus > Pholcus phalangioides. Next base: position 36,260,803 of record NW_028301596.1, on the reverse strand, counting down.
AAGTTTTCGGTAATTTTCGTAGAATTCGGTTGAAAACTCCGTATGCTTTAACACACAACATACGAAAACATTTTCAAGTTTTTAACAAATCTTTTATTTTCGAGAATGTATGTGAGATGTTTACAAGATAATTCATAAAAACCATTGAAAATAACAAAATAAAAATGTTTTGTTAAAGTTAAAAATAAATGCACTCGTGACTGAATCTTCACAGGGCATTGTGAGTTCGAACATTTTTTTTCATGCCCGAAATTACAAAATAATGCATAGGTATTTTTCTAGGGGATTCGAAAAAAATGTCTATAATCCAAAGTGTTCACCCGCTGACTCTTTTGGCTGTATAGTGTATGTTCTAAACCCTGTCGAATTTTGTAATAACTGAGTTTCAAGATGTCTTTCAAGGCGTTTTCTTAGATTATGGGATATTTTTGACTTGGACCAACGATGGAGAAAGAAAGATGTTCCATTACATCTTGAGTATAAACGTACCAAAAGATGTAAGGCATTATAATGGATATTGTGGATGATTAGATCTGGTTTACGGGAAGACGATATGCTAATAATAATACGACTTCCAAATTAAAGACTATTCCGGGTTTGCGGACGTTATCCTTAATGAACACCGACGTTTAGCCTTTAAAACTTGAATTTATGAGCGACGTAACTAATCCGAACTGAAGTATATATCTCGAGGATTTCAATTCATATAGACTTATAGAGGCTCATTAGAGGAATATATTTCCATCGTAGATACACAGGTATTGCTTCCAGGTTTCCAATTAGCATCTGATTGCATTGATGGGACTGACAACAAAATAGTATTAACGTGAAAGAAAAAGACATCTGCTTCAGCAGGTGTTGAAAAGTTCGATTTGAATAGTAAAATATTATATGGATTTTCCGTCATAAGTTCAGCAGGCAAATATGTTTTAAGCTATGCTACGAGAATATAAAAGAGCGTTATATCAATTGATGCCTATCAGCGAATCTATTCAAAACTGTGAATAATCGTAATTTAAGACCTAAAGGTCAAACGGTTTTTACAAGACGATTTTAACTTGGCGTTCTTGAAGGAAACCAGTTTTCTTATGTGGGATAGAGGTGTAAGAAATGGTATTTCCCCCACCTCTGGAACGTTTATTTATTTATTTATTTTGCGTTTGTGTAATCATATTTGCACGTTCCGCATTGTGAAATAGTTTAATATTTTACGATCTGCAACATTTGGCTATAAATTCATGTCGTAAGATTTCTGGGACCAGCGGAAATACAGGGTTGGCGAAAAGTCCCGGACACAAATTAATGAAAAATCAACAGATTGACAAAAAAAACCGTGATTTGCACCAAAACTTATCGAGAGTTCGAGATTTTTTTTTTAGATAAATAATAAAAAATTACGAAAAACTTGGTATCTAGTCCATAAAATGCGACGGAAACGGTGCAATAATTAATGTTTACTACGATTTAGATTGTGTTGAACCGCGACATTTCAATATGAGCACCTTTTTTAATCGTTTAGATTTTATTCCGTGCTGGAAAAAGTGCTCGTATTCAAATGTGGTTGTGAGGCAAATCGTAACAAACATTAAAACCACTTGCCTGACTTGCCCGTTTATTAGCCCTTAATTATTTTTCCTTAGCGACCCTAGAGGGCGTTAATGAAAAGTAAACATTTCACTTAATCTGCCCAAACGCTGTCTTCATGCAGCAGCACAATAATGATATCTATATATTGTGATCTATATACATAATCTTGTAATTTAAGTACATAGGCATATAATAATTTCCAGTTGCATAATCTATCCAAAAACTAGATTTATACTCCGTGCAAAAAATACTCTCAAGATCTTTGAAAACAAAAATTAATTTTAAAGAAAAGGTAAGTGAATCAAAATTTCAAAGATTTTTGAATTAAAAAATTAAGTACAGTTTTCCGTAATTGTCTGTCATTGACAGATTAATAGAATGAAAATATAAAAAAAAGTCTGGCATTTTTTTCTGTGCAGAAAGTATTAAAAACCCTTCAGGCAAGTTTGCCGATGATACAGTGATTTATGTAGAAGATACTGATACAGCAAATTTAATTATAAAAGTAGATGATCTGACAAATATTAATATCTGGTTAATTAAACATAAATTAAAACTTAACACTCAAAAACAAAATTTATTTATATGAAGACACGAAACATCAATTATAACACAAACATATATTTAAGAATACATAATCATTGTCAGTACCTGAAGAACAATCAATGACATTGCCAAGGTATTGCCCCGAACAATAGGTATTGTTCAATCAATGACATTGCCAATAGGTATTGTTCGGGAGCACAATTATTTAGGTATCACAATGCAGAATGATCACTGTGATGTTTTATAAAAAAGATTAGAAAATATGCAGTGATCGTTTACAAAATGAAAAACTTGTTTGATGAACATTTTTTGAAAGATTTATTCTATGCATAGATATATTCAATTGTCAATTATGCAATCAGTGCTTGGGAAGAAGCATATTACGAGAATATTCGGAAATTAGGTAATATATATATAACATAATAAGATCTCAAATACTAATCGATAGTTCTAAAATACAATGCCATAATCTAACTTTGAGATAAATTTTTTTGCACAGAGCTATCAAATTTTCACGATTAAATGAAAATTACTTAACGAAAAATCAAAATAGAACTACAAATAGATATAATCGAGTTTATCAAGTACCAAAACCGAATGAAACAGTATATAAAAACAGCTTTTCCTTCATTGCCCCTAAGTTATTAAACATTTTTCACACTGAAAATCAATTTAATAATAATAAAAACATAAATCATGCGATTTTTGACTTCGTCAGACGCATCGATTACGAAACCATTTAGATGAAAGTATTGAAAGAGCAAAATAGTATAATAATAAATAAGAGAAGTGGTGTAGGATGGGGTTGCATTATGTTGAGCTTCACGGAAAAGGAACTTAATTGTGAACATTATTCAGAGATACACTGCTGGCCACCCAAATTGCAACACCAAGAAAGACAAGAGATATCGCAACAATATTTATTTTGTAGATAACATGTTGACCAAGCATCAAATGATTAAATTTATAGACTTCTGTGAAGTGTGGTTCCTGCCAAAATCAGTAGCCAGAGTAGCCGCCATTGTTGGAGATGACCGCTGCCACACGCCTCGGCATTGATTCAAAGAGACTTTGGATGTGTTCTTGGGGTACAGCAGACCAAGCAGCTTCCACGCGTTGCCAAAGTTGATCTGGTGTGGCAGCTGGGGATGTAATCTGGGTCAATCGTTGAGCAACCATGGACCACATGTTTTCTATCGGCGAAAGATCCGGAGTGCGAGCTGGCCAGGGAAGCAATTCAATCTGGCGATTGACGAAGAACCTTTGGACAATGCGTGCCACGTGTGGTCGCGCATTATCCTGTTGAAATATGGCTGTGGGCAAGCCCTGAAGGTAAGGAAGGACAACTGGCTCCAACACCTCGGAGATGTAGCGCTGGCTTTTTAAAGTACCGGCAATGCGTACTAGAGGAGTGCGAGAGTGATATCCAATACCGCCCCATACCATAATACCCGGTGCAGGACCAGTGTGGCGGTGCATAACGCAGCTGTTCAGCATCCTCTCTCCACGGTGTCTCCAGACTCGAATCCGACCATCGTGGTGTTGCAGACAGAAGCGCGACTCGTCAGTAAAGACAATTCCATTCCATTGTGCCGTCCACATCCTTCTTTCATCGCACCATTGGCGGTGGAGACGTCTGTGGTTCTGCGTCAAGGGTAGACGAAGCAATGGACGTCTTGCGGATAGACCACTCTGCTGTAAACGGCGTCGAATGGTACGCGCAGACACTGGATGATGCGGTACAGACTGAATGTGCTGTGCTATGATCGTGATGTGGCTGAGCGATCCGTCACTGCCATACGCCTGTCATCACGTGAAGTGGTGCACTGAGGTGGATGCGATCGAACACGTCGGTCCGTCGTACCCTCCTGCATCCAACGATCACATATCCGCATTACAGTTGTTTGGTTTCGTCCAACACGACTACCGATTTCCCTGAAAGATAATCCACAATCTCGGTAGGCCACTATCCTTCCTCTGTCGAACTCGGATACTTGATCAAAAGATAATCGCTGTTTTCTACGAGGCATAATTGATCGTTTTTTTGAAAAAACCACAAGAAAAACACAATTGCCGTACTTCAAATCGTCCAAATCTCCAAGCCTTAAATAGCGCTTTGAAGTGGCGCCACAGGCGCGCGTGATGTGCGTCTGCGCTGAAATTCTAATCATTTGCATAGCTCACCTCCGCTAATGCATGTTGTAAATTTCATATTATTTGCATGCTTCCTTCAGGGTGTTGCATTTACGGTGGCCAGCAGTGTATATATAGATAAGCGAAAATACATTTTGACACATATCTAATAAATATAATAATGCTGTTGCAAGAGAAAGAAAAAAATATTCTATAGCTTGTTCTCTCTCCTTTAGGCCTGCTGGAAAGACTTTTCAGTCCCTTGAGGATACAAAGTGTTTGTAATATGTGTGCGTACATTTTTTTTTTCATTGTGTATTATATGTTTGTATTTGTGTAACACATGTTTCTATTCATGTAACATATGTCTGAATTTGTTCATTACATGTTTGTATTCATGTAACATATGTCTGAATTTGTTCATTACATGTTTGTATTCATGTAACATATGTCTGAATTTGTTCATTACATGTTTGTATTCATGTAACATATGTCTGAATTTGTTCATTACATGTTTGTATTCATGTAACATATGTCTGAATTTGTTCATTACATGTTTGTATTCATGTAACATATGTCTGAATTTGTTCATTACATGTTTGTATTCATGTAACATATGTCTGAATTTGTTCATTACATGTTTGTATTCATGTAACATATGTCTGAATTTGTTCATTACATGTTTGTATTCATGTAACATATGTCTGAATTTGTTCATTACATGTTTGTATTCATGTAACATATGTCTGAATTTGTTCATTACATGTTTGTATTCATGTAACATATGTCTGAATTTGTTCATTACATGTTTGTATTCATGTAACATATGTCTGAATTTGTTCATTACATGTTTGTATTCATGTAACATATGTCTGAATTTGTTCATTACATGTTTGTATTCATGTAACATATGTCTGAATTTGTTCATTACATGTTTGTATTCATGTAACATATGTCTGAATTTGTTCATTACATGTTTGTATTCATGTAACATATGTCTGAATTTGTTCATTACATGTTTGTATTCATGTAACATATGTCTGAATTTGTTCATTACATGTTTGTATTCATGTAACATATGTCTGAATTTGTTCATTACATGTTTGTATTCATGTAACATATGTCTGAATTTGTTCATTACATGTTTGTATTCATGTAACATATGTCTGAATTTGTTTATTACATGTTTGTATTCATGTAACATATGTCTGAATTTGTTTATTACATATTTGTATTTGTGAAATTTAAAAAAAAAGTGGTTGATTTTGTTTCTCGTTTTTTCCACACGGAGTAAGATGTCATTCAGAATATTCGATATTTTTTATAAAGGGTGGTTGATGACGTAAGCATCGTTCAATTTTGAACCATTTAACAGAAAATAACAGATTAAATTTATGATTCGAAACATTACCTTTAATAAAAGTTGATTCACAATAAAATTGTTAAAAATGTTGGCATTTTTCACAGGCACATAGACGTATTGTTTTTTTACCAGATTGCTCGAGAAACTAAAAAATCTGGGAGAAATAATTTCTCATATTGCATTAATGATGCAAGTCTTCATCGATTGTACAAGGAACATATTCCAGTATGCCATATTTATTAGATAGCCCGAAATTTTGGTATTGGTCCACTACGAACCCTCATATTCATGAATAGCTCTTGTACATGATTAAAAAAAAGGGTTGTGGTTGGAGAGCTAGCTATATCCCGCCGTCGGATTGGGGAAGGGGCTATTTTTTCGATTCCACAGTAAGTCTACACAGGCAGTATTACTCAGTTAATTTCACTGTTGAACAGAGATAAATGATACTCTTAGTTTCAACAGGATATTGCCGCATGTCAAAACCCCACCGGCGCCACAGTGATGGTCGGCTGAAGTTGGTTTTCTGTGGTTTCCAACTTCAAGGCACGAATGCGAGCCGATCTCCCCGTTTAAAAGTCTCGCCAGAGAGAACAACAGGCCTACAACGTTACAAATATTCAATCATTACACTTCACTCACGATTTGAAGTATAGATGGCAGCACTGAAATATCAAACACAACACTGGCTACACACTCCAGACTGTTAGATGCACTCACTTTGTCCCGGACTCTGCCACGAAGCTGGGCTGGAAGAGATCTCAGCAGCGGGATAAGTCCGGTTCAGAGCCCCTGGCGTTCATTCATTGCTGCACGTCAAAAGAAAGTTTTCCATGTTTTAACTCGGTGTTTGCCAAAGTGGGCAATATCACAGCCTTGTGGGCGATGGAAAGGTCCAGGTGGGGGGGGGGGAGGCGATAGAAGCGACGGGTATAACACAGTACCCTATGAGTTCACTTGAGTTGGGGGCGATGAGCGAAAAACATTTTTAAAGAAGGGGGGCGATGGAATAAAAAGTTTGGGAAGCTACGCTTTAACTGCCGACCGTATGCGCGGATTTCAGCGATAGCACCTACAGAAAAAGGTCTCTGCACGAGTCTTATGACGTCACTGAAGGAGGCCATCTCACCTAAGACACCTTTGTATATAAAGGGGCTCTAATCTCACCTATAGCCTTTGGATAGACTACAAAAAAGGGGTAAAGATGGCGCATGCGTCGGCCTGCTATATCCAATGGCTGTAGGCGAGATGACCTTCTTCAGTGACGACACGAGCTTCGTGTCGTTCACAATGGACGTGAAATCCCAGGACTTTTTTCTTTGTAGGGCTGTCTCAAAAACCTGGCATGTTGGAATAAACCCCAAAGGATAGATGAATTCAAGACTAACATCATTAATGCAATATCAGACATTATTTATTACAGATTTTGTTAAGTCTCGAGCAATCTGGTAAAAAAAATGTGCCTATGCGTCTGTGAAAAATATCAACATTATCAAAAAATTTATTGTAAATTCTAAGTTTTTTTTAAACTTTTATTAAAGGTTATGTTTCTATTCATGGGTTTAATCTATTATTTTCTGTTAAATATTTCACATTCATTTGAAAAGAAAAAAAATTCCTCAATTAAGATGCGCACGAATTTTGAAACACCTTGTAGCTATTTACCGATGTTATAGCCAAGGTGCCATTACAACCGAGTTTAACTATTAAATTCAGCAAAAATTTATTATGAATGATTTAATCAAATATTTATACTTTCTATTATTTCAATATCTTCTCCAGAAATAAACCTGAAGAAATCGGAAATCAAAATTCCCAACCAACTAAATTCTCATCCATTCATTAGATGCAAATTCAATAAAATTTATTAAATTTATATGAATATTATGCAAAATTGACAAAAAATAAATAGACAAATATTTCCTCACTGTTTCTGCAAATGAAAAATATAAGAAAAATCTAAAAAAAATAATCCTCAACATACTTAAAATTTTTGGATAAAAAATTCAATTTCTTTTTTTTTTTTAAAACATACAGAAATTTAATAATACTGTGTTTCTTCTCGAAATGAAACGTTTTAATCCCCCCGATAAGAATATATGTAGATATATAACTTCATATATCGACGTATTGCTCTATGATCTAGGATGTCACTTTTTTTCCCATTAAATCCAAAAAATTTCATATTTAATAGGAAAGAAAGTGAAGTGCTCATTGTTAAAAGTTTCTCTCCAAAGCAGAGAATTTCATTACTCGTGAATTTGAAATGAGATTTTTTTTTAAAAATATCATATTGAAATTTCTATGTATATTATACGAGTTTTATCTCATCACGAGACTAATCAATGCGATATTTCACATATTTCTAGCAGAATGTTTTTTCTTAAAACAACAATAAAAATTCGTTTTTATTGAAAATAAAAATTTATAACTTGGAGTGAACTTTAGTTTTAAATATAGATACGGAGACTAATTTATTGATAAATTCCTCCATGTGAACTAATAATTGTGTCGCACGAGTTTAATGAAACTCCGGAATAATCAGAATTTAGATTTTTTTTTTAAAAATCATTCTGGAATGTAATGCATTGTTTAATTTTCTGGAATGAAGCTATTGTCTTTTTAATGAATTTTGAAAATGACTAGAAGGGAATTCATTTCGTAAATTTGAGAGAGAGAGAGAGAGAGAGAGAAAACTATTCCACCTATCTATCTATATATATAAAATTGATTTTCTGTGCGAGTGTGTGTATATGTTCTCTATCCAAATCTACAACTTTAGATCTATCGTCACCAAATCTTTCATATATACTAATCAGGATCCAATTTGAACTACAGGCTACTTCAAAAGTTCGTCAAAGATGAGCAAATGCCCGAAATGGGCAAAAAAAACTGCCGTGCAACAATGGTTCTTGGAACTCAACTATCACATTCGAAATCTTTACTTTGGTTGCCGTGCTTCCCTAACATTGTGTTTCAGACACACGTATGCCTTTACAATGGTTTTTCACTTCTTTAATGCTACCACTATTATGTATAATAGTCCATTCCTTTATAATGGTTTGCTACTTTTTCGATCCTCCCAGTAAAGTTGGAAGAAAACCCGGGCAGCACCGGGTTTTATAGCTAGTTCCACCTATATTAGTGAAATGGGATAAATTTTATTCATGTAATAATTACTGGAATGGAATGAATGCACCTCAAAAATTACTAAAATCAAAATTTTCGTATTAACAATTCTATAAATCTTCAGTGTATAGAAAAATAAATATTGTATAACTATGGAATATAATTTATTTTTGAATTAAATTTCAATGTTTTAAGTATCTGTTAATTATTAAAATGTATCAAATGCATCTCCAAAATGACTGCAGTGTAATTAATTTCCTGTTAAATATCCTATAAATAGTTATGTAAATCTTGAGTGTTTATGGAGAGAAAGTAACCGAAGAATACAATTTAGTTGAATACAATTTTCAAATACTTCGATTCATTTCTTTACTTCGATCAAATTTTAAAATTTGAATTCAATTTTTTGAAGTCGTTCAGAATATGCAGTCAATTAATATCTCGTATGTTATTAATTTTAAGGAAACATCATCCCCGTGTTCTTACTTATTTAAAATTTTAATGACTATTGATTCAGAATGAAATTCAATTATAATTTAATTTTTATAATATTAATGTTCACTGTTATATGATAGTGAGAGAATTATAAATATTAAATTCAATTCTTTCTCGACTATTAATGTGTAAAATATCACGAAATTTCTTTGCTCAATTTTCCTAATTTTTTTATCGCATTAATTGTAAATAGATGCGCTTCAATTGAAAAAAAAATTAAGTCACAAACCAAATTTTGAAATAAGTTATCAATGTTAAAATCTTCTGGAAAATGTCTTCCATTTTATGATTAATATGTTTGTATTCAGTCTGAGTATTGGTAATAATCCATCTTGAGTTCCAAAGCACCTATTCAACTCTTAATGTTAAGATATCTCATTCTATGCTCCGAGATATTTTCTTGGGCAAATATTAGCTTTCTCACTGATTGCTTCACTGAATTTATTGACACCGTACAGAGACGATATGTTATACAGATGTATCCACGTGGCATATAAACTGTTTTATAGTAGATCTGTTCTCTCGGAGGTCTTATTGAACGACGAAACATCACCGTTATAATGATCCAACTGTGCTTAATTTATGTGAGCATTGCGTATTAATTTCCTACTCTTCTGAGCAGAATGACAAAACCCGTTGTTCGCATCGAGATATATTAGGGTGGGATTTCGTGACTAAATCAGCGCGAGAGAGAAAACGTTTTCGATTCATGTTTCCAAGGGGTCTCATACCTTTTTTAGCATGATGAGAAACTTTGCCCTCTCTAGTAGAAATATCATTAAAAATTCAATTTTTTTAGCGTTGATAAATTTAAAATTTTTTACACATATTTTTGATTGTATATGGCGTATAACTTCTCTCTGTTCGAAGGCATATGTAATGGTCAGACGCATTGTCGCGGGCCGCGCACCATGGACAAAACTCAAATATATAAGCCGCATGCACAAAAGGGGGAGAACTGTGGCATATAAGCCGCACCCAGTATGATTGCTTGCTATGTGATCGCGAGAGAAGAATTTTGACGAGATTTATTAACTAATTAACTGAAAGGTTTATTTAATTTAATACTAATTATAAATAATCAATAATGAATTATTAACCGAACTCTTCTTTTGTTAGGAAAGCGTATTTATATGTTCTCTCACAGACTGTGAAATCAACGCAGAAGCAATCTACGTGAATAGATGCAGCGTAGACTACAATGTTTTTACCAGATCAGACTCAAATCTTTGCCCCTCCCCCCATGTCTAGCGCACAGGGCTGATGGTACTAATACAGGCCAGTAATTTGGGGGGGGGGGTCTGGGGGGAGGCGGATGCCCCTCCTGGCTTTTGAAAATACACTAAAAAAATGGCGTGCGTATATATATATATATATATACACACACACACACACACACACACACACATATATATATATATATATGCATACATTGAGTACATGTTGTTTGTCCCCCCCCCCCCGGAAAAAAATTGGTTCACTGGAAAAAGTTGAAATGACGGCCCTGAACTAATACAGGGAGTTTCAAAAAGAATCATCCGATTTAAAAAAAAATCATACCTATTCAGTTTTCAATCTATTTTTTTTCGAATAATGTATAGGTATAGAGAGGGAAACCTCGAGTTTCACGTAGTTGCCGACAGGTAGCGCCAACGCCCCTTCCTTCGGCAGCCACTTCAGTGTTTGTCAAGGTTGGCTTTTCGCACAGTTAGGAACCGATTCGGATGACTTCTTCTTCCAGCAGGACGGGCCACCACCACATTGGAGCTTGGACGTTCAAGATCTTGTGAACTATCGCATTCCCAATTGGTAAATCAGCCGTACGGGACCTGACGATTCAGTTAAACATCACTGGCCTCCAAGATCGCCGGACCTCACAGAGTGCGATTTCTTCTCGTGGGGGGTTTATAAAATACTACGTTTATGTGCCTCCCCTTCCAGCTACATTAGCCGAACGCTAAAACGCCGAATACGCATAACAGCAGCCGTAGAAGCAAAAGTTTGGGACGAATTTGACTACCCTATAGTCATATGCCGTGCATAATGCGCCTATTTCTATTAACTGAAAGAAATTTATCTCATAACAATTGAATTAAAATCAACCGAGAAGTTGATTATTAAATTCTCAATCGATTAATCCTATTTGTAGGAGCCTAAAAAATTTTCAGGACTTGAAAATGTGGCAAAAATCAAGCATTTCAATCATGGATACCTCAGCGCATTTTTATCCACACAACATAGGGGGTAAATATTTTTCAGAATTTAAAAAAATGGCATAAAATTTCAATAACTGACACTTTTTCCCGATTGGAATTCATATAAAAATTTTAATTGTCACATTTCACCGCTAGATGCAGTTGCCCCCAACCGCAGAATTTCTTCTTTTTGCTAATTTCGTTGTATTGTTAATTTTATAATGAACCGTAGAATTTTTTTAGGGGAACTGGAATATATATATTTTTTTGCAACACTCAGAAATCGTCATTCATGTGTTTTGTTTACAAAATTTGAGTTGTGCATGTTTAGGATGGCTCGCTAATGACATCGCCGTCATCACTAGAAGCGTGACAGCTTCCAAGAGAGAAGCAGTCACCTCGGGTTGGATTAACCTTTGGCCGCAATGTGCGCTAAAGGACGCAACCATTTCTACACAGTCAACTGAAGAGACTTTAAAAGTCATTGCCACGTTAGCGAAACAGGTGGGTGGAGAAGGGTTCAATGATATGGATATAGAAATCGAACAGCTAATTAACAGCAATTCAGAGGTATTGACCGAGGATGAATTAATGCAGTTGACTGCTCCTGAAACTGAAGCGGTACCAGATGAAGAAGATCAAGATAAAAAGTAGAAGATAAGTTCACCATAAGTAACATAGCAAAAGTGCTTCATACGTTCATATCAACAATAGATTGTTTTCATGATATATATAGATCCCTCTATGGTATGCTCTTGACATGTAGAAAAATTGGTAGGGGACGCCTTGTCATCATATTCCAACATACTTGATGATATGAAGAAGAAACGTTAAATAGAAAGCACAATGTTCTTTCAGGAAACATCTCCAACAATCGTTGCACCCTCTATTGCATTCCCTTATACCTCTGTGTTACCCTGCTCTTCTCATGCTGTTCAATAAACGAGATATACAAGAAAAAAACTATGGTTCCGGTTATTCGCGGATTTCCCGTTTTCGCGGTCACCCCCGGAACGTAACCCCCGAAAATTTGAGGGGCCGACTGTATATAATTCACAGCTGGTGAATAAGTACAATAAACGATGCAAAAACATTAGCGGGAAAAAAAATTCCGCAAATTTACGAATCGGCAATAAGCTATCTTCTATCGTTAGCCGTTAATTTATATCTTCTTATTACGAACGTTTATCTCAGCAGTTTGTTAAACGCTTAATCAACGTCCCCCGTGATGCGAAATCTAAATCGAGTTCCAACGTAATAAGTGCAATAGGGAACCAACCACGACGAGAGAAAGATACAGAAAAATCCACATTTTCGTGTGCATGTCACACACTGTGTCACCATCGCAGCAGCAGCAGCGGCGTAAGCGAAAACAGCAAAACAAGATGTTCACGGACGTCACCGGCGTCACGAATAAGTAGTGTCAGGGCACCATACCGCGAAAATGACACTTATAAATCCTCATTTTTGGCAGATTAACAGCCTCAATCATGAAGAGTATGAACATGGTGGGAGGAAGTGAAGTGAAGGGAGATATGGCGGTCCAGGAGAGAGAGAGACAGAGAGGAGGGAATGGTAGGGCCTTTCTCTCTCACGCACTGCCGGTTTCCTGAGAAAGATCATGAATATTTATAAGTTGTCTACGACCGCAACTTAAAAGCCCGCCATATTCATCAAAATTTAATATTCATTAGCGAAGGGTCGGTAAACGCTTATCCTATAGCTTTGCTTCTAGCCGGGTAAGGTATGTTCCAGGCTAGGGATTATTATTAGAAGGCGAGAGAGTAACAGATACATATGGTGCACAGTATTATAATTTTCTTAAAGGTTCGCCAGAATTTTTTTCAAAGAAAAGTTTAGCGGCTAAAAATTTCGCAGGGTGTTTAGCTAAAAGAAAAACAAGATGAGCGTTTAAAATGTGTTTAAACTTAATGAAAAAATTTCTTATAGTACGTACTGTAAAATGCCCGAGAGCCACAGCTGCCAATATGTTTGTCTGTGTGTGATAAACACAAAGCTTTATGGAACGAGAGCCATGGTACTCCATCATCTATTGTTCGAGAGTTTTTGAAGTTTGTTCATTTCAGAATTCTATAAGTTTGACTGAAAAATTGCGTGAATGGTTTTAAATTAATTATGGAGCAAATTATTATTGCGAGTTGATAAGCTTGGCTTGTGAGGAAATGTCCAAGCTGAGAAATTCGAGTATCAAGTTTGTATTTGAGGTATTTTATATCAGTCAAATAATTTAGCTTCTACGTTGAATCCAACCACAGGAACCTCAAAAAAATTTTCAACTACAAACCTCTCCCGTGCAAGTTGCGCATGCCTGAATGCAGACATGCACAGTTGCCACTTAGCTTAATAGTGTCCAAAACTGATAGGCTAAGTGGTCATTGTCGAAATAGCATAGTCCAAAACTAGAGATCATTGCAAAGTTGACTATGGATGTTTAAAACTAAAGGTCGTTGAACTTAGCTTATCAGTGTCCAAAACAGGAGATCGCAATATTCAAGACACATCACTGCAACTCAGCTTGTCGAAATCTAAAACTAGAGATCATTGTAACTTTACTTATCAGTGTTCAAACTTCGATCACGACATCCAAGAAATCATTAAAAGTTAGCTTATCATTGTCCAAAACAGCAGATCATGGCATTCGAGAGATCATTGCAACTTTGCTTATTGAAGTCTAAAACAAGAGAGCGTAGCAACTTAGCTTATCAGTGCCCAAAAGTAGATATCACAGCATCCAATCATCATTTCAACTTAACTTATTCAGTGTTCAAAATTTGCATCCGAAAAGATGATTGAATTTTAGTTTATGAGTATCGATGGCATCATGGCATTTAAGAGATCATTGCAACTTCGCTTATTAAAGCCTAAAACTTCACTCAGGGCTTCCTCAAGTACAACTTGAGCTTTGTATCTGTGTCTATTAATACGAATTGAATGAAATAAATACGCTTCCAGATTTTATTATAATATGATACTGCAATCAAACTCCAAAGCACTTTCATTTGGTTTGTCTTTTAAGAGGATGATTTTCGTTATTTAGTTAAATTATGAAGACGATTATGTAGAGATAACATATTTCCAAGCAAATGCTTCAGTTTCTCATGAAGAAATTATATTGGACGTAAATACATATGACATAAATTACTAGTTAAAATAAAAAGACAGTTTTTAACACTAATTTTCCATGTTTACTATATACATCTGAAATACGACTATATCTACATAGTATTACATATACGTTATCTGCAATATGGAAATATAAACTTAAGGCTCCTTTTACAAGCACTAAGTATGTTGTGTTGTTAACTAATTTTCAAGTCGTCAAGTGCCCGAAAAAATGTCCCAACGTTAGTGATCAAGTAGTCAATGCTAATTGGATAATACGCGACCGCGACCACTGGCGCATGCACATAACACCTACTTAACCGAAAAATTATATTCGGGTTTATTTACTATCGCTACTTGACGACTAGACAACTTGACATCTTAACAACTGAACGGCGTGTAAACGACGTTTGCTGTCTGCGTACATTTTAGAGTACTTGACGACTTCAAATTTAGTTAACTACTAAAGTACTTGACGCTTGTAAATGGACCTTTACCGTAAATTCCCATAATCTACCTTAATAACAGAAAATCCAATTGCGACATCGATATGAAATATAACTACCAGCAAATCAATCCAGAATTCAGCACTTTGACTCATTAATATAAGCTCATAATCAACATTTATAGTTATAAATGCATTTGAGTTGTTAATAAAACCTAGAAATCTGCACTCTGCAAATTCCGAATCAAGATTCGGCCCTAAAACTGCACAGCCCGAATTTGCTTCGTCATCGACATAGGCAATAATTCAATCTGACAACTACCATTGAACAAGGTGGGGCTTAATCGAACGTAGTGCTTCGCAGGAAGTCGAGTCATTCCAATAATTCTGCAGGTCGATCTGAATAAGTCTTCGCATACGGAACTCCGAAAGAGATATCGAAAAGCTTTAGAGGAATCAAAACGAAATGGATTACCCAAGTGAATAAGTCCTAAGTAATTACCATAATCTATTTGAAAATTTTAGGCTCTTCACATAAAAGCCCGAGCTTTATGGTCAGTTTCACTGTTTTCTCCCTCGTCCGTCCGTCCCAAAGTGCTTCGGATACAGCAATAAATTTTATTAATTCCTTGACCGTGCTTGTAATAAGTATATACAGCTCAGGAAAGGCGAGAAGCAGCTTCTCTCGAGGCTCTCTCTCTCTCTTCCTTCAAACAAACCAACGATTCTCAGAGAAACTAACTCAATTATTCAATTTCAGGGACCCATAATTAGCCGTGAGAGAGAGAGAGAGAGGAGAACTAGGAAAGAGAGAGAGAGAGTAGTAAGTAATAACTTGTATAATTTTCTCTTAAGTAACTTAAATATTGTGCAAATTTACCGAGGAGCGAGAATAGAGTTAACTCTAGTTAAAAGTGTTTGTAAGTATGTGTGTTTCTAGGATGACATTCCTCGACGACAATTTACGTGAAGTTAGACACAAAAGAGAATTTCTCTGACTGTCTGTTTCTAGGAAAACGAATTATAAAACATACGTAAAAGCGTCTCTCCTCCCAATTAGATTTTCCTTCTGCCCCTCTACCTCGTAAGTAGTAAGAAAACCCTAAGACGAAAGAATTTTTCCTTTCACAAAAGAAAATTGGTGCCTAATTACGAAAACACAAGCACCAACCACCACCAAAAGAGTCTTGAGGGTGGAGGTTTCTCTCTCTCTCTCTCTCTGAGCGTCACATTCAACTAAAACCCTTTCTTGTATAGCAACGTAGGTTAAGTACAAATTACTTTTCCCACGGAATATTCAGAATCAGCAGCAATTACTGCACATGTGGATAGAGAACACACACACACAGGTTTTCTGTAGGTTGTTGTTGGTGTGTGGAGGATATAAAGACCCTTATACCTCCTATTTACCCCCTTTCTGTTTTCCGTGTTTAAATGGGGTTTTGTGTGTGTGTGTGTGAGAGAGAGAGGAGAACTTTGCCTAGAGACACGGAAACATTCAGTTTCAGCAACCTTACAATCTAACTCAATCAGAGGCTAGGGACACGTATAGCATGTACGGCGTATGTGTATGTGTATGTGTGTGTGTGTGCTAGGTCTAGAGGGGGGGGGGCTTGGTGCCCCATTTACTTTTCCAGGACGAAGCAACTAGGCAACAGGGCATTTCTCTCCCGGATCACGTTGATTCCCAGGCGGAATTTTCCTCTCTCTCGGACGAATAGTTGAATGGACTATTTTACATCGCTCTTTTAGTGTGATAGCGAACCTCTCTCTGCTATCCAACTCCTACCTCTTAAAACACTTACTCCATCCATTCGACTCCTCCTTGCCTTCCTTTTTATCGCTTTATTCCTGTTTTAGAGCGAAACGAAGCTTTCAACCCGATTAGTGTGTTATACCGTATGCAGCAGCAGCGTTTAGACAAAATTTCTTTCCCGTACGTACAGATTTTCGCTTTTGGATTTTTTTTTTTCCTCCTTGGGTCCACGTCGTTTTTGTATTCGTGTAACGACACGAGTCGTAAATCCCAGTAAGACGACTTTTGTCGTAAGTAAGAGGAATTGTAAGATAATACGATGTTTTTGCACGAACGGTACGTTAGGGGGCGGGGAAGGTCGTTGCTGTTGTCTGTTAGGTACAGTTTTTGAGAAATTTCGAGGAAGTATCTGAAGGAAATTTCCAAAAAAAGAAGCTGAGTAACATATTTTATATATAGGCAGCATTCTAATCCTAAAATTATTATGTGCAACATGAATGCATTTAGGCTGAAAAATGAACTCCAAGCTAAATTATGATCAATATATTAACTTTTGGAGCCAAATCAGGTAAAGATAATCGAGCAAAATCCAGTCAAGATATTAATTCGTGGAGCAAAATCCAGTCAAGATATTAATTTTTCACCACATTATCTTGTGAAGCCAAATGAGCTCAAGATAATAGCGCGAAATCCAATCAAGATATTAAGTTTTATGGCGAATACGCATAACAACCAAGTGTAGGTAGTAAATTTGACTAATACTTGAAATTTATCGCCTTTATCTGTGACTATGCATAATACCCTACTGCAGAGGGGGTGGGGGTGGGGGGGTTGACCAATTCCTCTCTGTTCGAGGGCCAGCATAAAACTGTCAGACGCAGTGTCTCGGGCCCGACCAAGAATAAAACTCCGGTATATAAGCCGCATGCGCAAGGGGAAAGAACGGCATATAAGCAATAAGCTGCACCCAGCACCCACGGTTGCTTGCTGTGGCATGGTGAACCACAAACATTTTGACGGGATTCAACCAAGTAACTAAACTCTTCATTTAATTAAATACTAATCATAAATAATTATTAATTAATTGTTAACTGAAGTCTTCATTTTTTTTTTTTTTTTTGGAAAAAGTATATTCTATCATAGACAACAGAATCGACGCAGAACAAAACTGCGTGAATAGCTGCAACATAAACTAAAATTCCTTACCCGATGATAGTTTCTTTCAGAAAATTACTAATGTGTTAATACTTTTTACTAGAATGGGGAATGTTAAATCATAAAACATTGGAAATTTATCAAACAAAAAAAATAATTTGATATTTTGAAATTCCGAAATTTCGTGCAATGCTTTTCTATTTTGCTTTTTCCCCTTGCTCAGTAAATAATTGACTGAATATTTCACCAATAGACGACAGCACATTATTTTTCGAATTTTTAGGGGAAAACGAAACGAAAATTTTTGGGGGAAATTTTGCTCGTCGAAATTACCATCATAGTCCTCCAATGATTGTTCTGGAAAATCTGCTACTTCCATAACTCCATAGTAGGTTTTTTTTAAGTCAATCCTGTGACGTTGGTGTTTAAAGAGGTTTTGTGTTTGCGTGACGAAAATACAAATTGTTTTTCTCAAATCAGATATAATTATATTTTTTCCCTACATTACCCACAATTTCGACAATCGAAACTAATATCAAAATGTTACGGACAGCACACAATCACTTCGCACGTTTCGGCATGTACCAGTTCGTTAGGAATTCAGTAGAGGGAATATGTTCTAGGTGCATGTACCATAAAGTAATAGCAATAGTAGTACGTGCGATTGAATATAGTCGGATCCCGATATAATGATAACAAATTTTACGATCGCAATCCAATATAATGATTCAATACATGTATGAATAACCATATATTAAGTAAATCATATAGTACGATTTATCATATTTACCAACGATGCTTCGCTTGGGTATTATGCATAATCACCGGTAAAAATGGTAATTTTTTAGTACTTATTAAATTTACCAACGACGCTTGGTTACTATGCATAATCACCGATAAAAATGAAAAATTTAAGGAAATTTCTCAAACTTACCGAAATGCTCTTTGGTTACACATAATAACCGGATTTCTCACATTTACAGCCTAACATAACATAACATAATATGTTAGGGGCCGTTCAAGTATCATGTCATCGTCGATGGGGAGGAGGGGGTTTCCGAATTGCTGACTTTTGATGACAAGAGGGGAGGGGGGTTTGGATAGTGCTTACGTCATCAACCACCCTTTATGAAAATATGAAATATTTTTAATTTCATCTTACTCGGTGCGCCAAGAACGAGAAAAACCTTTCGATAGTTTGTGGGCATTTGAAGTAACACCCCCCCCCCACTATTGTTATGTTCCCTAAAGAACCACTTTAGTGATCTCTAAATTTTTCGCGGATCCAAGTGATCTGGAAATGTGTCCGGGCCGCTTAAGTGCTCTTGAAATGTGTCCGGGCCACTTAAGTGCTCTTGAAATGTGTCCGGGCCACTTAAGTGCTCTGGAACTGTGCCACGCATCACTCAAGTGATCCGTAATTATATGGCGCGGATCACTTAAACAATCTGAGAATGTACCGCGGGTAACTTGAGTGATGTAGAACTGCACTGGGGGGCCACTTAAGTACTCTAAAACTACGTCACATGTCAAGGGATCTCTAAATATGTCGCGCATCGCTTAAGTGTTCTAGAACTGCGTCCCGGGTCATTTAAGTGATCCGAAAATGTGCCACGGGCCGCTTAAATATTCTCGAATTGTACAACGGGACACAAGCGATCTGTAAATGTGCCAAGTGCGTTATATGGAACATATAGGAACCATATGGAACAATATTCCCTATGGGAAAATAACGCAAACCATCCCAAGATGGTCTGCCTCGGCGGTCAGTGGTCATGACCGTCTGTATGTACATATTTTTATTTGATTATATTTCAAGATTTAAATATATACACACACATATATATATATATATCTCAAAAAGTTCACGAAGTATAAAATTACCTATTAATGAACAGAGCTGATTATCAGCACCGCATATTTTAACATTAATTCTCATTTAGGAACCAGCAAAATGAGAGAACCATCATCACGCGTAACGATAGGAAATATGCTGGAAGGAGGCTTTTGTGGCTAAATTGTATAAGCAGTGTCCCCATCACCTACGTTAGTGTAAATCTTTTACACATCCACATGCATGGAGCTAGAAAGTTTTCCACTATAAATCACGGCAAGGTTCAGCAAACATGATAATTACTGAGAGGAAGGAACGAGTTTAGGAGGAATGTGTGTGTGTGTGGTGCCTTACCGCACCAAAACCAATATTACTCGTTTCTCAGCTCGTTGAAATCCCATTAAGATCTTTTCATACTGTGGCTAACAATAAGGCAGCAGAGCACGATTCTGGAAAATGAGAAAATGCCATTAGAACTCGGAACACACTAATCAAAGTAATACTGAACGAGAGCCCACGAAAAACCACCAGGAAAAGATTCTGGTTGGTTGTGCGTGTGATGATGCTCCTGTGGATTCTTCCCCCCCCCCCCCTTTTTTAATATTTTCCAGGAATTTTCTCCTCAGGTTATAAGCAGATCCAGAAACTCTCTCTCTCTCTCTTTTAACGAGAAAAATGCATAAATTAATATTTTCTTTTCGGTCACTGAATACTCTCGAGGTGTATCCCGAAGAGAGTATAGTTTTCGATCCTTGAAGAGCCAGCATAGGAAAAACATTTTCAATATCCTATGCCCTCCTACGTTTCTGTCATCTCTTCAATCCAGACAAAAGGGAGTATTTATATCTCATATAAAGAGTGGAAAAAATGATATTTTCATCGCCATGAGAGATAAATATCTGGATATGGCCTTTTTCTAAAATTCTAAAAGAAACTAATATTGTAGTTTATATTTGTTGATCGGGAGCCTGGAGGTGACGCGTAATGATCATATTTACGTTGCCTTTTTTATAGGTGCATTTAACATTAATTCCCTCGATATTTGTTTTTTCTTTTGCATTATTTCGGGATCAGGTGGGTTAAGGAGAAGTCGTTGCTCCCCCAGATGCGTGGATTCCTACCAGGAACCGAAGCAAATATATATATATAATTTGGGTGGATAATATGGCATGTATTTCTCCGACTTCATGCATAAAAATATCCAGTATTTTCAACGCGAAACCAACTTGAATTTTTATAATTTACTAAAATTTCGGGTTACACTAGTGTGCAAAATTAAGAAAATTTGCACATTGTGTGCATGTGTGTCTATTTTCACAAAAAGTACTGAACCGAAGAAGTATGCAGATATCCAGTGTCGAATACGCAAACGTACACGTGCGTGTGGGTGGAGCTGTGACCACGGAGGGGATGATAAGGGCACGAGGCGTTTTTCCACGATTCGTGTGCTCGTACTCCTCGGCGACATTCGCTGTGTTTCTTGCATTGGTTTGATAAATTGTATAAGCTACCAGGTAAAATGAGTAGGTACAAACGTATGGATGACGGTAGATTGGAGGCAGGGCAATCGCAAGTGCAGGTGGCTACAGAGCTCGATGTTACGCCCAGTGACGTCTGCAATTTGTGGAAACAGTTTCAAGACACTGGATCCATCTCGAGAAGACCTGGACAAGGTCGTCGAAGAGCCACGACGACAAATGAGGATCGTTATTTGGCACTTTCAGCGCGTCACCACAGAACTGCTACAGCATCACAGCTCTCACGTGAGCTGCATGCTGCCACTGGAGATCGAGTTTCACGGTTTACTGTTGCCCGAAGGCTTCATGAGAGAGGTCCTTATGCCAGAAGATCCGCTGTTTGCGTCCCGCTAACTGCAGCACACAAGAAAGCACGTTTAGCATGGTGCAGACAACATCAGCCTTAGACCAGACTTCAGTAGAGCACCGTGGCAAATGAGTCGAGGTTCAGCCTGGACACTGATTCTCTACGTACACTCATCTGGAGAGAGCCTGGTACCCGATACCATCCCTCCCACATCAAGGAAATAGACTACTATGGTGGTGGAGGTGTCATGGTCTGGGCAGGCATCATGTCAGACGGCCGCACACCCCTCCATGTGTTTGGAAGCGGATCCGTGACTGCTAGAAAGTCTAGAGAGGAGATCTTAGAACCCTATGTTCGACTTTTCAGGGGCGCAGTTCCTGTTCATGAACAAAAACGCTCGTCCACATCGGGCTCACCAGGTCAACGATTATCTGGAAAGTGAGAATATTCGGCGTATGCATTGCCTAGCCACATCTCTTGACCTAAACCCTATAGAGCATGTCTGAGACCCTCTGGGGAGGGCAATTGCAACTCGCCATCCCCCTCCGAGAACCATCCCGGAACTGAAAACTGCGTTGCTGCAGGAGCGGGACCGATTGGCGCAGGGACTCCTCAACTGCCTCGTGTCCAATATGCCGTCGCGCTGTGCAACCTGTCTGACTGTGGGGGGACCATACCCCATATTAGACTCATTTTCGGTTCGATCTCGCAACGTGGATTTTGGACATTCCTGCAATGATGAGCTTTACTGACAATCATGCGTGCGTACTATGACTTTTGTATGGTACATCTCTTTCTCTGTTATAACTGTGTATTCGCACCACATTTCATTAAAATCTGCCCACTAGTTTTTCAGAAACTCGACATAATGTGCTAATTCCCTTAATTTTGCACACGAGTGTACGTTCATTTTCATAACTTGTGAATTGTTTTTCCCCATGATTACGACTTTTAAACATAAATATTAATGTAAGGTAGTTTTCTTTACTAAACGTTTCTGTTTCCATGAATATATATTTTAATCCTCTGCTATTTGTGATAATTGGCATCTTTGTTTACGTTTGGGCACTTTTTGGTGAGAATTAGCGATATGTAGTTTCCACGTTTTCAAGATCCCAATATTTCTTGTATTTTCTCCTCTAAGAAATATCGGCAGGTAAGGTATAAGGAAAAACTGTTTCGTCCAGTGAAGTACGGGATTGTATGTATTCTTATACGATGTCACTCTCCGCTATTACTACGAATGTTTTCTGTCTCGCGAAAATAAATCTAGGAGAAAAAGAAATTCAACTGGAATTGCGGCAAGTGACGTCCTCCCACTTGCCAGGTGAGAGCTTCAGACCACTAGACTGCAAAGCCAAGGAATTCTCTTTCCTTAGAGCATGTGTATTACATTGTGCGTGTGAAACATTCGTGGTGTAATAGCGGAGAGTTAAATCATCTTCGAAAAAGTCACCAAGTTTACTCATTTGACTATGCACAAAAATATAAAAATATCTGGCGGAAAAATCATGGACCACTCAAAAAAAAAAATCCATATATTATCATTCTGAATGCCAATAGAGACCGAAATTGAAATTAAAAGTCCCTCAACGCCAATCCCTCAATCACTCAAACAACACAAGTTTATATGTAGCACAAAGAGTAAAAAAAAACGAAACAACTAGGGTTTCTAGGGGGGAAAAGCTAGAGAAAAGAGGGAAAACAAGTTTTTTTGTAGATATCACCAAGAAGCGCGAGAGACGATTAGTAGCCAACTGTTGCATTTTTAATAATTTTTGTAGCTTTAATAATTGCATTTCGCCGCTAATTTTTTGTTTTTGTGTTTCTGGATGAGATGGATATACTTTTTTTTTCATAATATTTTGGGGATGCCACCTTTGGACCCTTTCTTTGTGAGTTAGGTCCGGCTGTCCATGTACTACCCCGTTCACATACAATAGGCCAAAGAGGGTATTGCACACTGACTGGACACTCTACTGATAAGGAAAATTATGTATTCCATTTCTTTTTTGTTATAAATTTCTTCGACAAAAAATTTAAAAAAAAAGGAATACGAAAAAGGAGAAAAAAAAACAGAATTGAAAAGAATTGAATTAGAAAAAATAGAAGATAGGTTGAAAAATATATATTTATATTGTGCATTTTTTATTGCTCTGTATAAGGCATCCTATTATATCCCACTTTATCTACTACTTTGCTACTGGTATATTGTACTCATTATTGTATCCGTATGTGTTATCTCTATATCTTACATGTGTTGTCTGTGTTATATGTTTTCTGTCTTCCAACGATTTTTTTAAATATTGAATATTTTAATTTTTCCCCCTTATTGTGACTTTTGGGTCGCGTACTACATTTGTACTTTGGACATGACGTTGGACTGGATTTTTGTTTACACAAATACACACTCATGCTTTACACATACAATTACAAACTTGTCTTTCTCTTTCACAACACCTCAGAAAGGCTATTTGTATGTCGTCAGACAGCCTCATTGGGCTCGGAAACGACAAAAAAAATTTAATTCTGTTCTGTGTACACCTAATTATTAAACTGCAGTTGAAAGTAACGAGCAAAAGTATATTTCGTAGCAGACAACCGTCTACGGTAGGCTTTTTTTGTAGATCGCAGAAGGTGTTCCTGTGTAGCAATTTACCAAATTACCTACAAATTATATATATATTTCAAATTTTTACACTTGCAAAACGGTGGAATTTATCATTTGAACCTTAAACCTTCACTCGTATATCGGGGTGCCGTAGATGAGACTTTAACTGCTCATACCCTCTTCATCATCTTTGATAAGGCTATCTTTGTCTTTAATCTGCAAAAATTATGGCTCTATCATCAGCATAAGTAGCAGTAATTTCTTTAGGGGGGCACTGGGAAATCATGCTTGTACAAATTATAAAGCACAGATCCAAGGACGCTGCCCTGAGCAATTGAGGCACTTTTATAAGTCTATGATTATATATTAGGTTAGATCTGGACTCGAAAAAACACTAGAGTCAATACATTGTTTGATAAATTTAATAATGCAGGATGGTAAATTCTTGGGCAAATAATTAATTAAATCAATTAATTATTAATCTCCTTCAAATAGTAACTGTTTCATATCGAAATGCATAACTTTTCCTCAGAAGAACCAAACAAATTATGCCCGGATTTATATAATTATGCTTAATATTTTCTTTATTTCATTGTCTAATATGTACTCATTAATGATTCTAATAGGGATATTCAAATTTCTAAACGCTCTTCAACACTTAAAACAACCATTATTACGATTATCAACGACATGATCGACACGATTCCTTATAAACCACAAAAAAAAATACAGTGTATATAATATAAAGAAGGATTATCTGCACGAGAATCTATCTCACGAATTTTTATTAATCAAGATAACTTAATTATCTATAATATAAATATAATCATTATTATTACTGTCATCTCGTTTGGAAGCGTAAACATCAATCTTTATGAATCATTATTTCAAGCTTAATCCCGTTGATAGGTTAAAATAGAGGGGAAAAAAAAGGAACAGGATCCATCATTTTCGAATTAGAGGCTTTTCCTTTAGGGGGAAATTATTGCTTTAATTGGATGAAGAAATGCTCGAGTTTTCCTGGAGAATAAGGGAGAAGAAGAAAAAAAATCATGTTGCACTGTTTTATTAGAAAGGTAATTAAATTTTCATACTTCTTGAGGGCAAATGCCCCAAAAATCCATTTATAAAACCAATTACTTCACATCTATTATTAAAGGTGAAGTTGTGGAGGAATGGGTTGTTCTCTCTTTCTCTCTCTCTACCTTCTCTACCGTCTATTTCTCCTGTTTTTCCTGTGGAAATTGTGAGAAAATTAGTTCTGGGAAGGAAAAAAATTCTCGGATTAGTAAGGAGAAAAAAAAAAAAATTATCACACAGTGTTTATATGAATCGTAATCGTGAATTGATATTTCAATTTACATGATGTAATAACTCGTTTGATTAATTGCTGGTTACCGTATAGTGTTTTCCTATTTTCTTCCCTACTGCTTTAATTCCTTGATCACTATTTGTGTATTTTCTGGAGTGTTTTCTATGTCTTTGTCTTTTTTGCACGTTATTTGGATACTTTCTGTAATTAGAAGTATACCTCTGGGACCAACGCTTCTCCAGTAAAATGTCATGCGCCCCGTTACCTAAGCACTCTGTATATTCTCGTTGTTGTCCAGTAACTAAATTTCTAAATTTTAGTGTGTAAGGGAGATTCTAAAAATAAGAAAATATTTCGAATGCTTTTATTTTTCAAGATTCCGTTTAATCCTCAACTATTCACCCCATAAAAAAGTATTGAACTTCTTTTCCTTTACAAATACGGATATAAATGGCGATGTTAGCATATTTTTTAATCGAAACAATACATCATCGCAGCAATTTAATCAATTATAATGGATTTTTTAATTAGTTACAAGTGCAAATTAAGTGTATAACATACTGTTTTTCTTTATTTTACTGTTATCTATAAACAGATAAAAGCTAGAATATTAACGCTGTTTGAGTTCATAGTTTTCACACCTTGCAAAGGAGGATCCTGTCAATTTTTTCAAAAAAAAACTTTTTTGCGGGCTAGTCAAAAGTTGTAATGTGGATTTTGTAGAGAATTTCATCACGGATATGGAAAATTTCAACAAATGGTTCTTAATTTACAGTTTTCGCCTATAAGAGACGGTGTGTGTAGGTCAATTTTTTTTCAAAAAAAAAGCTTTCAAGCTTTTTAAAATGTTTCATGTTCATTTTGTAGAGAATTTCATGACGAATAGAGGAAAGAGAATCATATTTATGCCTTCAGTTTATATTAGGAGAGAATTCCACACATGTGTTTGAATTTTTAATTTTCACACCTCTCTCGAGAGGTCGATTTTTTTGGAAAAAACTTTTTGAAAGCTTTTACCTTTTGAATTATATTTACGATTGGAATTGTGGAATTTCATTTCCAATCCTCTGAATTTAGTGCTGGTTTTATAAACCTATCAACACTTGGCAGCTCTCCAAGAAAATGACATCGACAAAAAAATCATCTCTTTCTAGACAAAAAAAATGGGCCCTCGCTAATCTGGCACATATCAGACCAAGGCGTGTGTCGGATTATTAAAATCACCAGATTACTGGAATTGAAAAAGTCCATTTAAATAATATAAACATTGCACACAGACATAAAGCGACATGTTTTCCTTTTCTATGCTTCAAGAAAACCCGCTTGAAAAATACCGGATTACTTGATGAGCTGGATTAGTACATGGTCGGAATATCGAGTCTACCGTATTGTTATATAGCGTATTGTGAACTAAAAATGACACTAAAACATGTACAGAAAACTGGAGGTTATGTAACGATACTTATTTTTTGAGATGCAGATTCTAGGAGGAAAAAACTCTACCGGAAATCGAACGCGGGCTCGCTCCTCGTTTGCCGAGAAGCTACAGAGGAGACAGAAATTTTAATTTCTTAGAGCGTACATATGCGGAACAGACCTCGCAGTGAACAGTGACATGATCAGCTATTAGCTCATATACGACAGGTCACCAGCAATTATCTTGCATAAACAAGTGGGAAGCGACATCCCAAGTCATATGTACTAAAAGAAGCATTTTCTAAAAAAATCAGAGAAATTCACACAATGGGTTTATTGACCGTTTATTTCTCATGTATATTCTAAAACATCTATGCACCGGATCATACAGGGTTCAGAGAAAAAAAATATTTTTAAGAAATTTACTAAATTTAATTTCTTATTCGCTCTGTTTTGGTCCAATTATACTATAACATTTTTATGCACTGACGTGCTGAAAACCGGTGCAATTTCACTACCAAAACTGGCAGAAGTTAATTTGAACTTTGAAAGAGTAAATCTAATTTGAAAACTTTAATCATCGTTTTTGCTGAAAATGCGGATCATAATACATAATAATCTTACAAATAAATTCTAGCGATATAATTTGTTTACCTCGAGCATTCTATATATTAATTCTTAGTTATATCATTGAATTAAATCTTTAAATTATATTGTGAATTGTGCATAAGTTTTCATGCAGCTCTTCTTGGCTGGAATAAAGCGTTTTCTGATAATTACTTATGCCTAAAATTCAAAAATTCATTTTTTATAGCTCGGTGAACTTTGACAGTAAGAGAATCGATTTTTTTTAGTTTAGCATGTCAGTGTATGAAAAAATATTTTACCAGGTATGACATAGGGTCTTCTCCTCTTAACCAACATAGCCGGCCGATATGTCTCAACGAAACGATATAAGCAGGTGGTCAAAGACCTGGACCATGCTGGGAAATATGACATAGGACCAGAGAAACGTATTCAAAAACTAATTTTCCAACAACATTTAAAAATTATTCGTTCTAAGATGATGCCGTTATACGAAGTTACCCTTAAGTATAACAGCAGTGGATTTAGCTCATAAGCGGATATAGCTCTCCGAACGACAGGATTTGGAGGGGTTGTCGTCCTCCACACACCTGCTTATGTAAATAATAAAACTTTTACTGAACGGAGGGGCGATCACCCTTCCCCCCTTCTCCCTCACCGCCTTAGCATTTGGACAACGATAAGAATTGACTGACAACCTATACATAGACATTGATCACCCAAATACCGTACCATAATTGAGGAGTTTAAAAACACCGCGTATCAATTTAATTTTTATTTGAAATTAATATAATCTTTTTAACAAATACAGTTTTCAATTAACTGACTTTTTTAAATAATGTAAGTAAATATGTTTTATTTAATCATATCAATTCTAGAAATGATTGTGTTTAAACAAATATACAATGTGACACAAAAAATTAGAATAAAAATACATATTTCATTTATTTAAAAAAAAAAACAAAATATTTCTTATTGTTTTTACAGGAAATTTAAAAAAAAATTCATGATCGAAAACCATGTTAAAACAAATACATAAATTCAAAAAATAATGAGTTCAATTTTTTAAAATATCGTGAAAAATCGAATTTATGTTTAAAACGTTCTTTAAAAATAATACTAAAATCACTCATTAGGTCTTATTATTCCCCTTAAATTAATGGTACTGAGTGAGTAGGTTTTCCACAGACCCTGGCCATTGTGAACTGTAGTGACGTACTCGGTTTCGTATGAGAGAAGGGGGGGGGGGTGAAAAAGTTTTCTTGATTTATTATATAGTATAAATAGCTTCGTTCACACCGCGCCATCTCATAGGTGTCTTGAGTTATCTGCAATTCAATTAAATCTCCCAGTGTAAACACGCAATCACGAGACAACGCAGACATGGCTGTACTCGCAATCCAATTAAGATCCCACCATTAACCCATATAATCTCGTTTTCATGAGTGACTCTTTAATGATTTCATACACTCATCCGCTCTATGACATCTTTAAAGAGAGAGAATTACTATATAGGATCTAAATCGCAACAATAATCCATTTTCCACACATTGATGATCAGCTCGATTGGCCGTTACTAATCACACCAAAGAACCAGATTAGTATTCGCTTAATGCTGGTATATAATCACGTTCCCGTTTGTATACGTAAATCATGTAATATGTGCGATCACTAACCCATTTCCGAATAATTTCAAGTAATTTATAATTTTTACAAGGAACATTAATTTGAGCAGTTTCGTGAGTTAGAAGCTTTATTGACTATTTTGTATTCGAAAACACTTACTTCCTCCTAGACCAGTGATGGGAAAATATTTTTAGAAGCGGGCCAAGAAACAAAAATGAAAAATTTTGGCGGGACATTTGACCTATTCGGGCATAACGTATTCCCCCTCGTAAGCTCGAGGAACGTAAGCTTGGCATGAATGTCCGGGTCTGGACCGACATTCCCGGAATGTCACGAAAATCGAAGTTAAGTGAGGATCACAAAATGCATTTAGCCAATTCACTCTATGGAACCCTGGACGGATCGTGTAATCTTCAGAATGTAATACGTGTTTGTTATCTGTGTTAACTGTGATGTCATTGTATTTAATAAATTTCAATTTCACAATGGATTTTTAAAGTAAGGTTTTATATTCAAGATTTTTCCAGAATATGCCGGTCTCGCTCGTTGTTTCCCAGCATGCCGGCTGAAGGGAGTTAATACGGTAATTGGAATTCTATGCTCAGAAATGAAGTAGGAATATGATGCATACGTTGAAGACTATCACGGTTTCATTAGGGGTCGTTCAAGTATTACGTCATCATCGATGGGGAGGGAGGGGGTTTCTGATTTGCTGACTTTTGATGACAAGGGGGAAGGGGGGGGGTTTGGATAATGCTTACGTCATCAACCACCCTTTATGAAAATATGAGTTAAGATTCAGAGGGGCAGAGCTGATGACGAAATTTTGCTGACAAGGGGGGGCAGGGGGGTCAAAAATGGCTAAAAATTTGCTTAGGTAGTACTTGAACGGCCCTTTACAAATGAGACAATAGGTTGTCCGTTACAACTGTGAAAAAATAAATGCAGTAAGTATGTTGTAAAACAACTTATTCATAGCAAATTTACTGCATATGCGTTCTACTATTTCTTTTTGCATACGCAAACTTTGTTTTAAATAAATTTCTATTTCAATTCTCAAAACTATATTTTCCATGTGAAAAAAGGCGGATCTTCCCTTGGAATGGACTTTTTTTAAAAAAAACACTGAAATTGAGAATTTCTATACTATTACTTTGAAATCCATGTAGTTTGAAACCCAATATGTAGTTTGCCCAACACTATCCTAGACGAATAGATGGTGATCCTAAAAAGATGGGTCACTGCTAAAGTCACACTGTTTTCTTGAATGCTGTTAGGATCGAAACACACTAATCTAATAATCTAATACAATAACCTAACAATAACCTAACAATAACCTAAGTCAATAACCAGATAAAGATGGCAGTAACAGCTTACGTATTGTTGGATTTGGTTTGATTAGATTTTTTTTCTTCTTTTTCTTTTGATTAGATTTAGGTTTGACATTACATCTTGTTAGCCTCCGAGTTAGGTGTAAGATGCTCGTCTACCAATATGAAAGTTGTGTTAACGTCTGCAGACGTCAGATCCGCAAGCTCGATCATGGGGAACACACACACAAATCACAATCTCTTTTCTCTAACGAGCCTGAGGCGACTAAGGATAGATGGGGCCTTAATTTCAGCCCAACTCGTTCATTAGTTAATTGTTTTATGGCGGTGTTGGTGTGGGGTAAAGAAGTAGCTTACATATTGGTTTGGACCATGACCGAATTTAGCTATTCGTTAGAATGGCCCTGGTTCTATGGAACAGCATATCAGGATCCCCCGGATTCTGGCTGTATGAAGTTACTTCTTCTCCCATCTTTATTTAGACACATCCGAAATTTTTCAAACTGCTCTGTGGTCCCCTTAGCATAATGTCTCTCAAACGTTTGTCACTCGTGGCTCTCTTGCCCCATTCACAGTTAATCTGAGGTTCTTCAGAACAGTTTAGTGGATATTTATTTTTCCATATGAAGGGACCACTTTAAAGCGTAAATAGACATACAAACCAATATTTCCAGCACGTTGCACACTTTAACAAACACAGCCGTAGCTAATCGTCATGGCTCCCACTTAACTTGATTTTTTTCAGTCGTGGCTCCTTTAGAATATTCAAAGAACACAAGGGTTGAGAACCACTGAACTAGGCAATATTCCATGGAGACGATACAGACTATAGACAATACAAACTTCTATAGGAAAAATTTCAGGAATCATACTGAAAATATAAGCTCAGATTCACCAATCTACCCCGATTAATTTGCATAACCGTTACTGTTGATCATAGCAAAGATTCATAACACTACTTTAGACATAATGCTCCACAACTTTAGCTAAATATTGAAGCATTCTGATGTACCATCAGGCCTTCACGTGATGACTTATACAAACTTATACTAGGGTAAATAATTCCCTAAGGCCGCCATACTAGTTAAACATGCAAACATTCCGTAAATCATAATCGAACTATTCAATTCAACGCACTTATCAAACTAAATTTCTTGATATTTATTGATACACATTCTATAGATGAAACCAAATCCAATATTTATATGCATATCCAACAATTTCCTCGATTCCGGATTTATCGGGATATTCCTCTTCGAGTGTTTCATCGGAACAATTATGGCGTCCTCTTCCATCTATACCGAAGAATATAAGCGTAAAATCAACACATTTTCGGAGGAAATTTCTTTCGCTGCACGCGAAGTACTCTCTGTACCCTCTTCCCGCCTTTATACCTCTTTCACAGACATTTCACTAATTTCTCGCTCAAACAAACTGTCACAATTCACTTAACTTGAAAACATTTTTCGTGC
Source organism: Pholcus phalangioides (assembly GCF_987345545.1). Lineage (NCBI taxonomy): Eukaryota > Metazoa > Arthropoda > Arachnida > Araneae > Pholcidae > Pholcus > Pholcus phalangioides. Next base: position 36,228,865 of record NW_028301596.1, on the reverse strand, counting down.
AAACAGGATTCTCTGTCTCATACATACATATGTACAGACAGAAGTACTTCTCTTGGGCCTGCTCAAAATACGGCTCTGAATGTTTAGAGAACATTTTAAGGTCCAATTAATTAAAAGAGGGAGGGTTTTCTTCCATCATCCACCTTTTCTAAGAAATGTTTTAAATAGTTTCGGGACTTTTCTCTCTCTCTAAGCACACACACACACACACACAGAGAGAGAGTTGCCCATTGCAGAGAGAGAAGAACATCAAAAAGGAAGAGCGGGATCGCAATTATCGCATTTCTGAACATTTTTCCCGGGCTACGTGCCAGCGATGACTCTTCTGGAATTAAAACTGATTGCAATTTCCACTCGAAAATTTTCACATTCGGAAAGAGTCTTTCTTTTGAAGATTCTACACTATCGCATCTCTCGTTTATAATCCCGAGAAGAAAAAACAAAACAATTATAATGTTAAATGATACTATTTACGTACTTACGTTGATTGAAAAGTTTCGATTTCAGCTAAAATGGGCTTTTGTCACTTCAATTAGATATTTAATTAATATTGCTATAGGGAAATATGAAGTGTTATTAGAAGAAAAATAGTGAGGCGCGTTAACACAAGAATTAACAAGCGGTCAGAATGACCGCTTTTTAAACTTTTATCACCCACTATATCTTTATTTTTCGAAATTTCACAACTTCTTTCCGAGACATTTCTCAATTTTTCAGAAAGAATCTTATGGAGCAAAAAAATTTTTAAGTCACTGCATATTGATTTTGGAAAATCGCTCTTACCTACAATTACCGAGTGATTATTTTGGAAATTATGTTGCTTAATCCGATTTTAAACATATTAAGGTCGAACTTGATTAATTTGTCCAAAGATGCTCAAAACATACGAAAATTCGAATTATCCAATTTATCTATCCTCGATCCGTCAACTCACTATGAATTGCAACTTAATCACCAACGTTCACAAAGGACAATAATTATGAATTATTAAATATTTTATCATCAGTTACGAGAGAAACAGATTATAAAACTTTAATAATTTATAATGATAATAATTCATCTTAGCTGCTACACCACCGTTCTGGAGAGTATCACTTCAGAATTTCTTGACCATGTTCAAAGAGCCAGATTTACGAAAACAGTTCATGATCATCCGTTAAGCCATGGCCACACTAGCGTCGAGGCTGGCTCAATAGTCATTCGCAAATATTTGCTTCCAATATTTGTCTTCCCCTGATGCAAGCAAGCAGCAGTGGCATAGGCTGGCTACATGCTGGTCCAATATTCCTTGTCGAATATTTTCCAAGAGCAACAGAACCAGTTTTTTCCAGAACACTCTTCGTGTTGTGACTCTCTTACCGTTCTTCGACCAATGCGTGGCCGTACGGATTAGAAGATAGGGAAGTACGGCGGCTCATTTGATTTGGTTGGAAGCTGGATGGTCCTCGACCGGCAGCAGTACTCGCCCATGGAACGTATTAGGCCAGCATTGACACGAGTGTGGGCATCGCTTTACGAAAAACTGTTTCCCAAATTTTACTTACCCTTCTTATGCTATCGACGAAATATACTTTCACTCTAATGTATTACAGTCTGAACATTTCGATACTCTTAATGACGACAAAAAGATCCAGACTTTGAATGTTGCACATTGATCTATAGGTTGAGGAGCATAAACTGTATTAAGTGGTATACAGTCTCGATGCACTGCAGCTGAACAATGTTTCATCATTTTTGTAGCACCACGGTCATTTTCTGCACACGAGGGCTAATTAGACCGGAACCTGCAATTTATTGCGGATTCCGAATGGCGCAGCGGTTTTTTTATACACACGGAAAGGTTGGTGCGTTAATCCCTCTGTATGAGACTGGCGGTAGCAATCTTTTTCTGTGGTCATGTCGTCGTTTCTGTTGTACCCCTGCGTCAAGAAAGTTTCTGACAAGGACGAACCGGGTATCGAACTCGCGACACCTCTAAACATCCTTATACTTTATGCGAGTATCTTTCGATCTGGGCAACCGTGCCCGATGAACAATGTTCAAATAGGCATTAAATTATCAAAGAAAGGGTAGAGAAAAACAGGACTTTCAAACTTTTATTTGTTTTTCAAAATTTGTTGTTTAACAAAATGGTCAAACAAAAAAAACCTAGCTTTTAGAATTTTTCCAAACTAATTTTTTGTTCATACAAAAATCATTATCCCCCCCCGATCTTCGAATAATCCAAAACATTCGAAAATATTTCGAATTAAACAAGAAATTTCATTGATAAATTAGATAGAAAACTCAAAGAGGAGTTCGTAAAAGTTCGATATATCAAAAAATTCGAATTAACCAAGCTCTACTGTATTAATGCATTTTTTGCAGAAAAAATAAAATTATTAATATCCCCCCCCCCTTCTAAAAATAGGCTATAGAATCGTTCATGTTTCGTTACGATTCAAGCGTAAACAAACATACAAGGTGTTTCAAAAAAAGGTGGGCTGATTCCCAAAGTTGTTAGAACGCATTGAAATTTTTTTTCGTAAAAATACTTGGTCCAAAATAAGACACAAAGGTGCCCTTGAGTGTAATGTTAGGAAGATGAATTGCATTTTAGTGAGAGTAAAAATTTTACAGTGAAACCAGATCCTTAGTATCATGTATGTTTTAGGGCAGAATCATTTTTTTTTTCATAATTGAACTCTTCTGGATGGTGATCCCCTATCCCCATCGCTTCTCTCCGGATCCGGGGCGCGGTAGACCAGGTCGATAAGATACTCTCCTAAAGTACCAAAGGGTGTTTAGAGGTGTCGCTACCCGGTTCGTCCTTGTCAGAAAACTTTCCTGACACAGGTTACAACAAAAAATGGCAACAAGACCGCAGAAAAAATTGCTACCACAGGGAGTCCTCCATCGAGGGGTTAGCGCACGAACCTCTCGATGACCATAGAAATCAAGCCTGCCGTTTGGAATCGGCAATAAATTGTAGGAAAAATTATCTGTCTGGATCCCTGACAGGAATTTTGTGATACAAAATTATCACAGTAGAATCCCGTTTTAACGAATAACGTTATAGCGAAAATCTCGATTTAATGAACACTTTTCTAATCCCTCAAATAAACCAACATAGGAACAATGTAAGCAACCTGGATTCCTTTATAACGAAGTGATTTCTCCGGTATCTTGGAGTTTGTTATAACAGGATTCCACTGTATTGCATTTGTTCAGAATTTTTATTAGATTTTCCGCTTAAAAAAGTAATTCTTAGAGGGATGGAAATTTCGTTATAATTGTTGTGTTAAATAATTAATGATGCCATTCAGAGAAATTATAGGTATAATGTTCATAGTTTAAACGTGATGTTTTCGATAAAAATGTTCAAACTCTGAAAACTATCTAGAAAGGTAACGATAGGTTTCCAACATTTTAGTGGAACCCTTCGTATTTACAAGAGTGTCCCATAGAACCAAAACATTACTACAGGGTTGACCAAAAGTCCCCCCGGACTTTTGATATGCATCTCTGTATGAAACTGTTGTGAAGACAGCCGATTCTTCTGTGCACCGTGTATGTTTTGAGTATAGATGCATTCTTTTTTTTTTTTTTTTTTGCAAAACCGATTGTAAATTTTGCAACTTTCGACTTCAGGGTTTTGTGAAACCGCAGGTGGAAATCTATAGGCTAGGCCAAAAAAAGTCGATATCGACAAAATATTGTCTTTTTCTATATCTATTTCTTTACCACTCTTTTTCTACAAGAACCATCTGACTTCCGAATTGAAAAGGTTGAGGTGTCTGAGGAAAATATATTTTTCAGTATACTTCGGAAACAATGTCTTTCAACCCAAAATAAGGAAGCAACAACAGCTAGACGCGTTTCGGAACTGTATGAAGTTCCTTCTTCAGTAGCCAAGAAAAATTGAAAGGATAGCAAAACAGGCAAATGCTCCATATAGCGGCAGTTACTCGCTGTTCAAGACAGAGAGTAGAAATGAAATTCCTATTCTTTCAATTTTTCTTGGCTACTAAAGAAGGAACATAGTTCCGAAATGCGTTTAGCTGTTGTTCTCTTCTTATTTTGGGTTAAACGACGTTGTTTCATTGTTTCATTAGTATATTGTCTCACCCAAAAAGTAATTTATTTATATTTCTCAGGTCTTCGAAACTTAAATGTATGCATTTAATCGAGTATTTGACGACGTTACTTTGGATCTCCTGTAGCCTGGCAATCTACCGCTGGACCATCACATTGTCATATCTGTCAAAGAAACTAAAATGAAATTAATAGACCCTATATTAACATGTCATAAACCTATCCATGGTGGACAAGTAAATCTTTCTAAATGAATTTTCGAATAGAGATAAGTACCGACATGCAATTTAGAAATTACAGTAACGAGACAACAATCGATTATATAAAAGAGAAGGTACTGCGTAAAATAACAACTTTGAGAAAACAGAAATAAAACTTTATATACAACTCTCGATCCAAAACTTTTCAACAAAATATTTTACTTATGTCTATAAAATTAAAAGAGGTTTACCCCATAACATTTTGATAAAAATTCGTCAAGATATCAGTGATTAAAATTCTTGGATACTGCTATTTACAACGTGTGAAAACAACTGATTTGAAATACCAAGACTAAAATTGTTAAAAGTGACGAAAATCGAGCATTTCAATCCCTGATATGTTGGTGAATTTCCATCATAATGTTACGAAGAAAATGCCTTTCTTAACAAAAGGAAAATAATAGATATTTCACTAATTCTCATTTCTTTCTGGGTCATGCAAAATTTTAATTTTATTTGTATTTTTTTTTTATTAATTGTATTTACTTTTATTAACATTTTGTTATAAATTCAAAAAAATATCAATGATTTAAATTCATGATTTTTGGCACTACTTACACTTTAAAATAACTGAATATTTCAGTAGAATACGGTGAAAATTGTAAACGACTGGGAAAATCGAGAGTTTTAATCACTAATATATCTCGATGAATTTTTATCTACATTTTGCGGGTCAAATTTATTTCGATTACAATAGAAACGGATGAATTTTACAAGTTGACATTTCGTTTTGATTCAAGGCCGTGTACAGATTCTAATTCCTATATTTCCTCTAGTTCTTTTTTTCTTACATATGATTGGGTGTGGTCACTTTACTATACTGTAATCTATTTTGCACAATAAATTCGATAACGCTCTCTCTCTAGTCGCAAGTTATTTCAGGCCGAGAAGAGTCTCCTATGCTTCCCTGTATAATCATATGATTAACATGCTATGCCATATTGAATTAAGTAAATATACCGAAATAACGACAATTGAAATTAGAAAGTAACGTCAAAAACATGTCTTTTAAAACACAGATACAGAAGCAATTTCGCCTTAAAGTAGACACTTCTCTCTTCCAGCAATGACAATTTCTTAGGCTCGAAACATTCACCTTACAAATCCAGATGCGGTCCTTCTTTTTTCTACTTTCTTTATGGTCTCTGTTCGAGAACTTTTGAGAAATCTCTCGAACTATTCTTCTATTGAATTCAAGTGCGAAATTCTCAGTTGATAGCCCGGAGAAAATTCGCATCTTTTTCTTTCTCTTTCTTTCTCTCTTTTATATACAAGTCGTATTGGACCTGTTGAAAAATTCTCCTCGAAGAGACATAAAGTGAACTGGAATTGACAAGTTTCCTTTGCTAAAGCGAGCCTGTCAGTGTCAACGCCTTGAAAAGACCATTTCTGGCAGTTTCTTAGGTAAAGTCGGTCACGTTTCGGAAGATTTCTTAGTCTACTTTATATCTTTTTTTTCTCTCCACCTTGCGGCAGAATGGCAAAACACACACACGTATACGTGTGTGAAATCCCCCATTTCACAAACTCTATCTTTTTTCCTATAAAGTTTTATTTTGTTATTTATTTGTTCTTTTGTGAATTTATTGCCTTTCAAAGCTGTATCAGCGTAAAATTTGTTTTTAAATTTTCACTTATCCGTATTGACTGTGATATGTGTTAAATGAAGGTAATTTAGCCGAATGGACACATGCTTTTATTCGCAGTAGGTACTCAGGGTCGATCATTTAATTTTCCTGCGGGTAAAGTAACTGTACTCAACGCACTTTTTTTCTTAATACCGTATTTGGATTTCTGTATAGTCAACATGAATAGGTTTGCATTATATATTGCTCTTCTTTAACTGATACTTGGGAGTGTACTAAAACATCGTCTAAAACGATTTCTCCATTGTTGACCCTAAAAGTGTGTGTGTCGGTGCTCATAGGGGGCATCGCCAAACGTCGTCAAGGATGTCACTCCGAGTTTGTATTTATACATGCATCATTATTTACGTGCCAGAAGTACCCACAGTATACCAGAATTGTGTATGTATTGTTTTATTCCAGAAGCGCGTGTGTGAAAATTCTGTATCGAGAACGCGTTTGAGGTCTATTAGATCCCAACATCCCCATATTCATTTTAGTGATAATTAAGGCTTTTTTTCATATTCAGAAAGCATTTAAGTTATCCAGACTTTGATTATTTCAAGTTTAAATTGATAATTTTTAAGTTTAAATTGCGAGAGAGTCGTCACATTCTTTACCCATTCTGGCACACTATAAAAGCCGAAACGCTCTACACTGACGTTGAAATCACTTTGACGTCAGTATAGTGTGTCTCGGCCTTAAACCTGGAGTCATGGGCTGTTAAAGGTATCTTATTGCTTACCTTGACGTTGTCTTCAAGAATTTCTTCGCCAGCGCCGTTTCTGGCAGACAAAATAGCTTTCCACCGCCTCATTGCGTCTTCATGGGGGACTATCGGTTCTGTTTGATGGACACCGAATAAGCTGAATTCCTGACCGAAATGGCACACATTTTTCTGCAGCACTATAGAAATATATATAATGACCGTAAAATCTCAACTATTGAAGGAATAAGGGAGCTCGCGTACGTAGGTTGCAGGACTGGACAAATCGCCAAAAAAACATTTACATGCCTTGTTATACATCACCTCGCATATTAAAAGCGTGGCTGATTTACGACACGGAACTGGACTTGGACAGGCGCATGCCAAGGATAGGATCTAGCGGTTCCAATGCTTAAAATAAAATGGTCTTTAATTCTTAATCTGCGCAAAACGGAAATAAACCACATGGTATGCAACTATATATTCTTCCTTTTATCCTGTATACCGGTGTATTTTTTTTTTTTTTTTTTTTTTTTGCACCGAAATACCATTTACTATGTTTATTGGTGTTTACTAAGAGTGATCCAGCGATAAACGTAAAAACATATTAATCGGTATCTTAGTGCAGAAAACTCACGCCGATATGCAGAATAAAATAGTAATAGATAATATCATAACACATTATTTTCGTTTCTATGCTTCATGCCGGTTTGGACGGTACAACACGATTTCTCGTTTTGCAAACAGGGTGACCCATATTTATAAATTTGAATGTTTTGCTATGTTAGTACGATCGGAATTAGGAATATAGATTTCATGGTCAATTATGAGTTTATCCAGCGAAATTCTTGCGCTGTTATCGTTCGAGATAGTCTTTTTTCTCTCAGTGTTCAATAAGCGTCTCTTTTATCGGGTGAATGGGTCTGACTCAAACTGAGATATTATATGTGATTTCAGGTCCCTTTTCCCATTTCTACATAATTACGTTTCGGTCATCTGTTGATGAAAGTTTGGCAATGATCGGTGATGGTTTCTGCTCAGTGGATCTTCCTGATCTGTGCGCTCTATCGATGTCGACTCGCGGCAAGCAAAGATTTTCACACAGATCTCTTTTATTTTTGCCTTTGATGTTTCCCAGGTATCCGATGATTGATCGCAAGGCACATCGAAGAATAGTAAATTCTCACGGCGCGATCTATTTTCCAAGGTCATCGATTTTAGATTTCAGGCAATAAATGTCATCAGATTGAGAGGAAATTATAGATGACACGTCATTTATTTTTGCAGACGAAGTGTGTAACAAAGCGTCTTTAAGTCATTCATTTGAGCTTCGATGTTGTTGACTTTCTGTTGGAAGATGTCAAATTTGCATTGAGTTTCCTGACTATTTCAAAGATGTCACGAAGTGTCATTTCACATGGCTTTTTGTTGCTTGCACTCGAGTCATCATCTATCGAAAGGAAATTATCCAGTGTTGTTAGAGCATTATGAGATGGAGGAGGTGTCCGGTTGAGTGGCCCAGGATTTAATTCCACGTCACCCGAACACAGCCAAAAAAAACATGTCCACCGCTGCATGTCCTGACGTTGAGGAAATTTGCAGTCAAAATTACTCGTTTTGTCACAGGACCCGAAGCACTGGAACTGCACAACAAAGGAGAAGTGATGTCACTTTGAAGTTGGAGAATCATAGGTTTAACTCCACGTGCACAAAAACAACGTGAAAGCCGGTAATGGCTTGAATAAAAACATTATGTACGTGAAGAAAATAATAATTAATTAAAAATTTATAGGAGTAAAATCGTTTGTGCCAAAAACAAACAAAACTCTATTCAAAAAAAGTTTTAGTTACACTGCTCCAAAAGTATTAAATAAATACCAAACTGCTAATCATACTAATATAAGATTGAATTATAATATTTTTGATTTTGCAAAGAGCATTGTGTTTGAAACACTAATACAATAGAAATATTTGCATTGAAAAATATATATATATGTATTTGTTTTCTAACTTTTACAATACATGTGTTTAATTTTTGTGCATAGGGATATCTATCATAAATATCTATATTTCCAGCAATTTTCATGAACAATAATCAAAATTTGAAGAGATAATACTATGAACAAGATGTATTTTTTGTTTTAATTTTAAATATTTTCAACATATTTTTGTGATGTTATAAAAATCCAATCATTGTGCGTGCACACGATCATAAATTATTACTGTTTTTTGTTTATGGTAATAGAACAATAATGAAGGTTGCTTGAAAAATAGAAATATAGTAATACAAATTTTCGACCTTCTGGAAGGACAAGTAGTCCGTTGAGGGTCACAGAGTGGGAGTATATGTATGTCCATTTTTGTTTATTTATTATGTATTTTTGTTTTGTCATCTGTCTTTCTTATGTATTTTGTACTGTTTTGTACAAAAAAAATACATATTTATTAAAATTTTAGGAGTATAATATTTATTAAAAACATGCCCTTTTCGACAGGACATCGCCTTAAGAGTACGTGTTGCCACCCAACAGTATGGTAGTAGTAGTAGCGGAATAGTATAATGGCAACGCAATACCAACTGTATGTGCTTCGTTGTACGATATTTCTCATTAAATTTTCAAAATTTACACGTTCAGTGTGCACTGTTGCGGCTAACGTTCTGGATCTGTTGGCTAAATTAGTGGCTCGCCGAAAATTAATTGTAAATAAGTATATACTGGCAGCACCAGTATAACGCGAAACAGGCTTTGGACATTACTTGGACAACGTAAATATGTTAGGGCCACACGTACGCTAAATATATACTTTTTTCGCCGTGTACCAAATCATTAAAAATGTCTCAGGGGAATGTTTAGCAAGTGCATGTGCGGTTGAATAATAGTCCAATCGATGACAAAATTTCAGAACCTTAATGGTGAACAGAACGACGTTTCTGGCGTTGACGCGGAATGAGGGAAAATTCCAGAGATTGGCCAACATCAACGCACTTTTAACCCCATTAAGAAATATTTCGTTCAAACACCAGTAGAATAAATTCACAATCCAATTTTCTCTGTGTTTTCTTTCCTATCTCCCCACCACCGTAAAGCTTTATCGTAACCTTATGAATCGACGTTGTTTTTTTGCACCCAGCTGTTCCTATAGGCTACTTTGATTAGTGATCCCCTCCCCAAATATAACGCATTTCTCTACTGCGTATGTGTAAGAGGGAAAGCAAACACGTAGTGCGAGGGTGAAAAAAGAAATCTCTCTCTATTGTATACTCTCTACTTATCTGTTATATTGTTTTTCTCCTTTTCCTATTTATTTATTTTTCTTCATTTTCTTCAATTTTTTCTTTCCCCCCTTCTTAATTTTTTTAGCGTCCGGTTAGGTTGGAACAAGGTTGCCAGATTTATCGCCGATTCATGAAATAAGCATTATCAAAATTTGTTGCCAAAAGCTTGTACGTGAAGGGGTTAATACTATAAATGAGGCTGGGTCGAGTCCCTTCTCGTACTTGATGAAATGACACAACTGCAACTCGCTGTCGTTACAAAGGCAGCTCGCAAAAATAGTAATAGATTATTTTAATTTCGGTTGGAAAAAACTGTCACTTCAAGGGGAACGGCACCGTTATTGTTCACTGCTACGAGTACACGCATATGGTTATTCTTGGTTCTTGTGAGTCTTGTAACCAGTGGCCAATAAAACTTGCGTCACGCCACCATCATTATAATCACATGATCGAAGGTACCATCTTACTTACCTGAACCAACCAAGTCTTCCCCTCCCCTGCTGCACTCTCAATCTCAATCATGGCATTGTTCGCAAGGAATTGGTGGTACGTACATCTTGGACGAGGTGGAATAGAAGGGTTTCTGAGGAAGGAGGGAAGAGACAGAGAGAGGGGGAAGGGGTAAACTGCTGGAACGAAATGGTTTAAAGTAAGCGAAAGGACAGGATGGTGGCGTGGAAATGGTGGAACCTTCGGTATCGCGAATCTCGTATGACGTAGATATTAATTATCTTCACTTGAGGAGTCTGAAATTGAATTTCCGCATGGATATTTCAAGTTATTTGATCCTGGCCGTTGCCTCAACCTCACTCCCTGCCTCTTTATACTCCATAACCTGGGCTTCGGTCCCACGTATGTGCCACCCTTTCGCTTTTCCTACCGAGGATCTCTTATCCAGGTCCCCCCCCCCCCCCCCCCCAGTGTTAAAGCGCGGAACCGGCGGCGGTAACGCGTATTCGTTGCCTCTGCACCCGCCGCAAGTACATGCACACATACTCAGCACTGGTTATACAGATGCAGGGGTAGTTTTGCCCTCCTTCTGCTTAGAGCGAATTGGAAGCTTCTAGAAAGCGAATTACGATAACGAGAATGATGCAGAAAAGCAGAATTATCTTAAATGACATTCCAGAGTCGTTGCTGATGGTGGATATTATTATGTGTGTATGTGTGAGTGTGAGTGTGTGTGTGTTGGATGGTAGTTATCGTGTATTGGTTCGGTTTTGGGGTGGGGAGGGGAATCGGAACGTAGGCGACAGGAATCAATTTCGATCCTGGCTGTTCTCTCTCTCTCTCTCTCTCTTGCTGTCTGGAGACGGCGGCGTCGGCGAAATTTTCGAGAGATGTCATTCGTCTGACGAAGTTTTCTCCCGAAACGACGGGAGGTGTGGAAGGGTGGAAAATTTCGGTAATAAATTTCCATGTTGAGAATGAATCGAGCGAAACAGAAGTAGTTATGCTAGTAGATAATATCTGTCCACGCGATAGGTACATACAACATGCTTCCAGAAGTTGACTCACGGAAACTTGTCACTCGGAGATTCGGTATCTGCTGCGTAACTAAAAGGATTCCTGATTGGGTGATAGATATCTGTGGATCGTGGATGTGATTATCGTCGAGATACGGACTTGCATCATTGGTTGAGCTGTCAGAAAAATCTCCCCTAAGTTGTAATACATCCTAAATAAAGAGAATTAAATAACTTTAATAAGACATAGCACTGAAAACTCTCACGTTGATTAAATATGGTGTGTACCAGTGTGTACCGTACACACATTATTTAATTATCTAATTTTCCTTAGCCCATCTAATCATTTGTCTCAATGTTGTCTTGTTTAATTATAGTCCGTGTCTCAAAATTTACTGTCTCTCTTTGAAGAATGAAAAGATATTGAGTATAGATCTATTTTACAACAATAACAGTGGTTTTTTTTCTGAAGTGAGTGTCTCACAGTCTGGGAAATGTTCAACGAGTATCTCCACATGATCTTCCTTTCTCTGTTCCAGACTATGCCACAAAGCTGGGCTGGAAGAAATTTCGGCAACGGAATAAGTCCGAGGGCAAAGTTCTGGCGTTTTCATTCTCGTTCATGTCTCCCCTTTTTCCTCTACGTCTCTTAAAGTGTGACGTAGATTCTTCTTTCAGAATTGCATGTTCCAACATTTGAGGTTTCATGTTTTGAACGATAACGCAAAAACACGTTGTTCCTTTGAATACGACGCGAATTTGTGATTATTACGAATTATTACTACATCTATCACTAATGTGTCAGCGACTTGATGTATTTATTTCCTGTAATTACTTATTTATTTTCCGTTAGTATTTTTATATTTATAATATATCGCAAGGACTCCAGAACTTCTTGATCTGGAAGAACAAGAGGGCGTGAAATAAAAAAAAGTAAAGTTTTATAGCCGATAGAGTTTTGTGAAACTGGGACTGGTCGGGAGTAGATCCATCCCAGCGAGGAAGCGAATCCTTCCCAATAAATCATACGGCAAAGAGATAAGGAGAAGGACGAGGGCCGCGGGAGACTCGATTAAAGACCAATTCTACGCTATCTAGTCAGATAATGCAAGTCATTAAGTCCAATTAATGGGTTTTTTAACTTACCCCCTTGAAGAGGCAGGTTGGGAGTCGGTTAATGAGTCGTTAATGGGCGCAACGCCTTCATCTTCCGCAATCGGAAACCATTTATAATACGCGTCGGTCCCGTTCCTTGCGATGAGAAGTTTTATAAAGTCCAGACGAGCTCCGGTTGCGGTGAGAGTTGAAGTAACTAAACATGGACTTGACAATGTTCGTAAGAGAATGATGTATCTGGGACATCGGTGGGTGTGTGCCAACCAAAAAATTCATTCTCAATTGATGCATTTTCCTCTGAACTTTCACAGTCTATTTGTTTTTCCTTAACCGGTGGATATCAACCTGCGTATTTGTACCTCTGAGGGAACGTGACGAGAGATTCAAGGAGTGTGCATTGAAAATTTCCAGCAAATGACGGGAAAAAGAGTAAAACGAAGGTTTCGACAGCTGCGGATGCGAAGATAATTCCAGGAAAGAAAATTGAAATGCCCCTTGCAGGGAATCCAAATGACGTCCTTTCACTTGCTGGGTGAGCGTCCTAGTCACTAGACTAAAAGGCAACGAATCCTCTTTCATGGTAAGTGAAAGGACGTGGGTTCGATTCCTCGAAGTTGAATCTTCTTTCCTGGAATTATCATCGCATCGGGGGTAGTTCGAATTTTATCTCCTCGAGAGAACTTTGTAAAAAGCATTGTAACCGAGAACAACTGTAAAAAGCATCGTTACCGAGAACTTTGTAAAAGGCATTGTTAACAAGAACTCTGTAAAAAGCATCGTTTCCGAGAACTTTGTAAAAGGCATTATTAACAAGAACTCTGTAAAAAGCATTACTATCGAGAAATTTGTAAAAAGCATTGTTATCGAGAACTTTGTACAAGGCATTGTTATGGAGAAATTTTTAAAAGGCATTGTTACCGAGGACTTCGTAAAAAGCATTGTTACCGAGAGCTTTGTATAAAGCATTGTTATCGAGAAATTGGTAAAAAGCATTGTTATTGAGAACTTTGTAAAAAGTATTGTTACCGAGAAATTTGTAAAAAGCATTGTTACTGAGAACTTACTGAGACGATAACTACAAATACAAATTCGACAAGCATCAATACGCTTGTTATATAGAAACAGAAGAAAAGAAATTAAGAAAATAATACGTATTGTGGAATTAAAATATAGTAATTAGCAATTTCAATATTATAATGAAATAATAATAAAATATATTGGATAAAATTATTATACAGGGTGTCTCATGAATTCGTAAATAGTTTAAAAATCCATAAAATCGAGGGAATTGGAACATTTGAATGTGGTTTGCGAAAAAAATATTCTCACGAACGGAAATTTTTTGTGGTAGAGAAAAAAATATATAGTTCAAATTTTTGTCGACAGAAGAAGCTGCACAAAAACACCTCGAAGAATTCTATGGAATACCATTTCTTCAATCTCTTCTGCGTCCGAAATGTCCGATTCATGGCTACTACTACTACTAAACCCAGACATGCACCTCGTCCATATTCCTTTGCGGAACCTCTAACGAATTGATACATGCGGGAATGTGCGTGTACGTGTAGTGAAACCTGATGTGAAGTTTGTTTCTGTGTAATGCTTGTTATGTGTAGTGCTGCCATCTTCCACCAGTTTTTTCTAACTATGAGTGAAGTGTGATGATTGAATAATTAATCGTTGTAGGCCTGTTGCTCTCTGTGGCGAGACTTTTCTAATGGGGAGATCGGCTCGCATTTGCGACTCGAAGTTGGGAACCACAGGAAACCAACTTCAGCCGACCACCACTGCGGTGACGGTGGGGTTCGAACCCGGATCCTCGCGACGCGAGTCCGTCATTATGACCACTCAACCACCGCAGCGGCCCGATTCATGGCTGGGGTAAACCAACTTCACAAACAGCGCTTTATCCACCAATGTCAACAACACTATGAACACTTCATGTAAGCCCCAGTAACAGAAAAATTCAGAAATGAGCTACCGATCGTACACCCTGTATTTAATAGCAAACGTATTTGCATATTTCCAGTAATTTGCTCTTGTGGACCATCCTCTATCGAGAAAAGTCTGAAGAGTTTTTTCATGTACCAAAAAACTCCCCTTTTGTGTGAAAATAGCTTTTTCGCAAACCGCATTCAAATATACCAATTCCTTCAATTTTATGGATTTTAAACTATTTATGACTTTACGGGACTCCCTGCATTTAAATAACATAATAATTCCATTGATTCATTTTTCCTAAGAATCCATGTTACTGTTCCACGTGGATCAACAACATTACGAAACTGTTCAACCTAACCAAATGCATAAAAAAAAATGCATGTACACTGACGATAGAACAAGAGATAACAGATAATAGTTATTCATTTATATTATTGTTATTACCCCATCATATGATGCATCGATTTACCGTCAAACTAATGATAGCTGATGAACTATCAGAGTTTCTCTTCTTTTTTTGTCGTCATTAATCAATGAAGAGAATTGGCAAGAGCCATACCATATATGACAACCGGCTTTATTCAGTTCTCACTTCGTAATATCGAGGAGGCTTTTTCGGAAGTCCATTAAGTAAGTTCATTTGTACACTTTATAAGAAAAAGGTTAGGCAGTGTCGGACACTGCCGCAGTTGTTTTCGTGAAAACGTCCATCGTTAGTTAATTTTCGATTTTTTTTTTTTAAATTTCAATTTCAATTATAATTCTAATTAGAATAACAATTAGCAATAGCAATTATAATTTTTCTTTTATAATTATAATATACATATTATAATCGGCATCGATCGGTCGGTCCCGGTGCAAGTCCAATTTCGCCTCCGTCGTCGCATTGCGAATGCCAAGTGGGTCCAATGGGTCTGGGTCGACTTCCATTACACTTCATTTCATCAGCAACGATATCCACCACCATACTTGATCCAGCCTTTAGAGAAGATATACAGAGTGCATAGCAAACAGAATTATGGCATTTTAGTGGCAAACCGTTAATCCCAGAGGTATAATTCCGATAAGAAAAAGTTTCCAAATAACGTGTAATACTCAGATATGCCATTCGTGTTTCAAGGGGTTGTATAGTTATTAAAAAAAAAATTAAATTTTTATAGTCCCGTGTGCCCAAAAATCCCATTAGAAAGATGTTGTTGCCCTGTCACTCCGGATGCCAACTAAGAAAATTATACTTTTCTAAGTGCAATATTCGCTTGATACATTTGAATTCGAAAAACGGAGGATAGTTGAGAAAAACAACTCTCAATGCGGAAAAACCGTTTTACCCGCATTTTTCTTTTATTTTTAATGCTGTTTTTTCCCCAAGTTTCTTCCGTTTTCCGAATATCTCAGTAAATATTACACTTAGAAACAAGGATATTTCTTGCTGGTATCAGGAGAGACAGCGCAATAACTTTCTGAGTGGGTTTTGAGGCACATGGGGATATTACGAAAAGTATTTTTTTATTTTAATAACTATACAACCCTTTGAGACATGAATGACTGAGCACTACACGTTATTTGGAAACTTTTTCTAATTAAGAAGTATGCCTCTAGGATTAACGGTTCGCTAGTAAAATGTCATAACCCCTGTTTGCTATGCACCCTTATAACCCTTATGCGTAACTCTTATTAGATCCAGCCCCGTAAGATGCCAGAGTTATCAGATTGCGCTTGCATTGCCGTTATTAGCGACAGTACAGCGCGTTGGATTGGGTTCTTGCCGGAGATTTTGGTGGCATTCCCTTCTTATTTTATTGTTTTACCATTCGTGTCCAATTTTTCTCATTTTGGTTGTACTTTTTAGTCATATATGAGAAGCGGGGGTTGTCCGGTTTTCAGAGGTCAAAGTGATATATCGCGACATTTTGAAAAAAATCAGGAAATGTTGACATTTTTTTTTAATTTACAGCCATGTTATCTTTTTAAGTGTTAAAAACTCAAATTTCAGAATCGGGTTATATATAACATATACTTCGCTTAAAAACCACACTTGGTTCACTGGGATTGGATAAGTAGTTTCTGAGACATGATCCCGTTTATAGACGCGTGTCGAATCCGAAAACTCGAAAATCGTTGGTTCACTTTGCTCTTGCGCAGTTCCTGACGTCAGGCTGTCACAAATATCAAAATAGCAACAGTACAAACTTTCATCTTTCTTCTTTAAAATGAGACTAAGATGGCAGTGTTATTTTTATTTTTAATGGAGTTATTGAAGTTTGAAATTAGTTCGACAAACATCTGTCGCTCATTTGGACGCGATTGCCTCCCCCACGCCCACGTCCAAAACACGCCACGTCCTAAACACGTGCACGTCCAAATAATTTATAATTATAATTCAGTTTCGATGTTTCAAGTTCTAGCCGACAAGATGAAAATAGGAAAAAAAGTGGTGGCATTAATTTTTCACTGATCATTATCAGACAAACTCATCGACGCCAGCCAAGGATTAGTTGTACTTGAGAACTTGTATATATATATATAAACTAGAAATTTATTTATATATTTTCATTCTTATTTGGGTGGCTGGCTTCTGCCTGTATGCATCTTCTCTTTGATCCCAGATATCAGAGAAATCTTTTTGAACAATGTTTTGACGCAGAAAAATGAATATACACACTTCTTATCAACGTCTAAAGTCGGAAATTCATGGTACTTCGAAGCGATTAAGAATAATGTTAACAAACATACATTTTGTAATAACTTATTTAACACTATATCACCATCCTAAAACATCCTTTTCTTTTGTTTAATCAATATTGAAGACATTTAGACATTCAGATAAATCATGCATATTCATAATGATAGAGAATCTGTAAGAAGATGAGTCTAGGTCCAGTCCTAGGTCATGAAATCAGGTATAAATAATTATTTCTTTAGGTTTTGGAAATCCTCTTGTGTAACTGCTGTATAAAATTTCAGTGATTCCATGCCAGATTCCCCGCCCTTTTACCGGCTTTCCACAAGAGCTGATTGAGTTTGATACGTATCTTTGTTTATTTTTAAAGTTAGTGGCACTACACTTCCAACAAATACAAGAACAAGAACTATGTGGGAACTTTTTGAGAAAGTTCCCACATAGGTTTGACATGTGTGAGACTAGATTCTTATTTCCTCAGATCTATCTTTCAATTGCCTATTAATCATAATTGAACCCGCAAATCCCATGTGAGGCAGATTTGTTCACAAAAAATTTCTGGCGATGATCGGGGTTGGCTCTAAATCATTCAATTCATGAAATGAAACAGAAGACTGAGATTTCATTGACTCAATGTTATTTAAAATTTTATTTAGAAATTTTAAATTTAATTTTAAATAAGACTATTGTGTTGTGTTGTTGAACACTTATCTTAAACTCCCTCCTCCTTGAACTTGACCCACTTAATCTAGTTGACCCTTTAAATCCCAAGACACCATTGACCCTGTAGAATTGTAACGAGTTCGGTGTCATATGGAATAATAATTGAACCCGCTGTAAATCCCATGCGTGGCAGATTTGTTCTATAAATATTTCACGCCATAATCAGGGTTGGCACTAAATTAGAGGAGGGACGGGCTTTTTATGGGGAATGTAATATATATATTTTTACATGATAATCATTTCCTAAATTCACTCAATTACACAATGGTGCAAGTCTTGTACTGGGACGTAGTACAAGAGTGAAGAGTAAGGAGAAAAGAAAAAATTAAGCTCCCTGGATGTATTCTGAGTTATGGCAGAACAGCCAATTAAGAGCTGGTACTGTGACGTCACAAAACTTGCGTTCGCGTGGGAAATATACTCTCGTCGTGTGGGCAGGGGGTACGGTGTCATGGCAGAGTAAAAAAACGTAATAAACTGCCTTTTTTCGACGCAAACCGTCCAAACCAACCCCCCCCCCCATCCAACTTTATTTTCTTATACGGCTGAATGTCTATTGGCATCCTCCCCACCACCACAACGCATCTGCTTCTCGGTACTTCATCACAAAATCAGTTATTGTACAGAACAGATTTTGATGAAAAAAGAGCGTTTCACTTTTTGCGATGAATTTCCTTTCCCTCACACATACACAAAAATTCACTCTCCCCCGACTAAAAAGTTTTTCTTCAACAACAATGATATAATTTACGAAGGAATTTATAAGGTCTTTACGAAGTTTTTAACAGCTGGCTGATGCGAGATATATTTAGAAAAGGAAGAAAATTCAGCTGCTCCTTTGCGGGGAATCGGATCCACGGCCTTTCACTTTCCGCACTAGACTACAAAGACAACGAATATCTCAACCTTTCCTTGGAGCTCACGTGCACTGAATGGAATCGTACATGGACGGTCGGGCCTAACTCGGGCCAAAGCTAACAATTACTGACACTGCCACCAGATGGCGTCATATAGACTTGGGTTCGATTCCCCGCAAAGGCAGTTAAATTTTCTCTGTCTCCTAACTATATCTTCGCATCAGCCAGCTGTTAGTCAGTATTCATACGAAGGTTAAAAACCTTCGTATGAATACTGACATCATCCTCGGATAATGTCTATAGTCAATTATAGTAAATCATGTTAATAAGGATCCGGAATCAAACTCGCACTTACATCAATTTCTGAAAATCCAATCAATTTTGAACCTGAATCTATACGATAAACTGAAAAGACATGAAATACCAAACGCCATATAATTTATATCAAGTACTGTATTTCACTTCGTTATACGTCTCGGTAGTTTTAAATTACCACATCGGAACCCGTAAAATATTTCATTTCGAAATATTTCAATCGAAGTACTTTTGGAATATAGAAATAAATTTTTGTTCCTGCGCGATTTCGAAAAATATAGCCTATATATGTATAAATATTTTATTTAGAAATTTAGTTTCATTTTTGTTTTATGTGTCAGTGACAAGGAAATTAAAATTTATATTTATTTTCTGACATATATATACCGACTAGTTAATGTGGCGTGTGCTTAAATGTATGTCCATTCTTCTTTGACAATTCAAATTAATTTCGAGAGTTTGAAAACTAATTTTTTTTATTAACTGCAGAAAAGTTGACAAATTTCAATTTGTCATTCAAACGAATTTCATTCATTTCAATTTATTTCATTGTTCCAATTATTAGTATGGTTTTTCCTTCTCTCTCTTAAATATTTTATGTTACGTATGCAATTTCTTTTTCGGTCTCTAATGAAAACAAAATAATATTAATTTAATATTTCCTCAAACTACAATGCAGTTTGATATTCTCTTGCATCTTAAGGGTGATCGTCCACTGGAATCTACCACGAGCGAAAACAAGTTGAGGGCTTTGTGGATGTGTCGCGGGTCAGTTAAGTGCTCTGGTATCGTGCCGCAATGATCTTCAAGTGATCATTCAAGTGATCTAGAGCTGTGCCGCAGGCCACTTCAACCAGGATCAACACCCTTACGGGATATAAAAATGGGCAGTGGGCT